>NC_083744.1:8415349-8717849 GCF_033458585.1 Syngnathus typhle
ATAATGAATCCTCAGGAGGAGGAGGAAACTGAAGGCTCGTGGATGCTATTGTCCTGGCTGGCTTCTTGCCTCATGGTGATTGGAGGTGCCCTGCCTTACGTGCCCCAATACCAGGAGATCCAGAGGAGCAGCAACACTGAAGGCTTCTCCACCAGAGTGTGTCTAGTCTTGCTCATAGCCAACATCCTGCGAATCTTCTTCTGGTAAGGGAAAACACAGATGTTCTGAATTTTGTCAGCAGTCATCATGCTAACAAAAGCTCACTTCCTCATTAAATTGAATCTTGACGCACTCCAGCTCAGTGGTTACACTGGCCTACTGCTTCAAAGAAATTGACGACCTGGTGCCTTAAGTGATTTGTTTCCTTTTCGGCCTGTGCAGGATTGGAAAGCAGTTTGAGTTCACCTTGCTGCTCCAAAGTGTGGTGATGATACTCACCATGTTTGCTATGCTCCACCTCTGCTGCTTTGTCCAAAACAGCAACCGCGTGAGCACCAAGCAGCACCGAATTACAGGTAACCAGCATGACACTTGAAGGTTTCAGAAGCAGTGATAAGAAATGGTGTCGCATGCAGCACAATTCCTACTTTTTGCTGAAAGATAGACCCAATGCAAAACTTGGAATGCCCTAACCTCTTTTGAAGAGTATTTTCTCCTCTCTCTCTGACCCCTTCCACACACTTCAATTCTCATTTCTTTTACAGCACCTTTAGTTGTTTATACACAAAATTAGTTTAGTTGATTGCTTTTGGAAGGAGCCCCGCAGAAACTCAGGCTTTGGTTCACATTTTATTCGGTAGGTTATTGGTATGAAACTGATTTAATCGATTTAAAACAAAAAGGGAAACTTTGCTTTCCAATGTGTTTCCTCTTGTCTTGTTACTTGGCTCAGGCAATACAGACTGGCTGCATTCTGCCACATAATGTTATGAGAGCTGGCCTATAGCTACTCTGGGATAAAACAGGGGAGCCCATTTATCACACAAGACACTGTACACTCTTCTATGCTGATATGCTAACAATATACAATGCCAAGTGAAGAAGTTAAACATAGAAGTGAAAAAGAACAAGTATTCCTTCTATGACTACATGCCAAACTACTCAATCCTTGCTTTGTAAGTGTCCCTGGAGGTTCGGTTTCACTGTAAAGGGGGGATGGTGGGCTCTGAACGAGAATAGATCAGAGCTGCCTTCAAATGAAAATGAGCTGTCTTCTCTCCACTGGCAAACATGTCCCAACAAATCAGAATCAGCGTCATGTGAAGTTAACTTCCTCTAAAAGGTGTGTGTGTGTGTGTCAATACGTTTTCCAAATATGCAACTATTTCATACTCTCTTTCTTGAGAAACAACGTTCACTTCAATTTGGACACTTCTGATCTGCTCCCAGCACTATCATTGTATTTGTATAGAAATAATTTATTTCTCCTCTCTGACCCTTTCCACTGTAAACAACATAATGTATGTAATATAACTGCCAATTAAACTGTAAAACACACGTCACACAAAATCACTTGAATGTGATTTACTGTCTTCTGAGCAAATAACGGCTACTTGGATTCCCCCTAAACATCCATGTCTTATGTTTGTCAAGGCAATGTCAGTTTTGATGGATTTAAACCAGGCCAAGCATTTTACAAAACACTTTCATTCAACTTTATGTTCACTTAATGTGTGCTACACTTTCTCCATCTCACGGCTGATGGTGGTATTGCCAAACTGGCAAAGATCATTTCATTTGGAAAGTTGCTTTGAATTGGAATGAGTTGAAATCAGTGCATAATTGTTTTTATTCATCGCTATTACAGAATCAATCAAAACTAATTGTTAGTTTTAATCACCCAGCTCTACTATATAAGGATTATTCTGTGGAGAAAAATGAATACAAATGAGATTCGCTTAATTATTTCAAACATTTTAAAGGGCACCATCAATACTTTATTGCTTATTTTTTTTGTGTACAATCGCCTTCTGAATTCTAGTGAGAATATGTTGCATTAGTAGTCACTGCGAGGGTAAATTGTTAATAGATGTAGTGATTGAATAATATACATAATGGCTTTTTGATGGCTAGGGTACCTTTTGGCCAAAAGGGGGCAGTATTTACCAAGTTATAAATTAAACTACCGTACTGATTGCAGCTAGTCTTGGTTGTAACAAATTGGACTAAACAATTACCGTAATTGAAATTGCCACACAAAGGTACTTGTGCACACTTCTGTCTGTAAATATAAACTACACCACATTAAGTTTTGTGCTCAACCTCTAAAACACCTATCGACACAAAATGCCTCATCAACTCACTGTTATTGTTCTATAAATGTACTGTACTTAGCAGAAATATTATTTAAATTTATCTTATTCATTGTATTTAAATTAAGTCTTGTTTACATCACACATTATTATTGGACTTCTGGATTCCGTTCAGTCAGCAATGCGGTTTCCCAAAATTGTGTGTAATGCACTCAAGGAAGCACACGCACTAAATACCCATGATATAGCCCATCCATGCTTTCACACACGGAAAAAGTGTTCTGTATGCTTCCAGTGTGCTTAATTAACCCCCTGATGAAGTTGATTAGCAAGGCAAATTAAATCAGCAGAAGCACTGTAGTTCAAGAGCAGTCATGTTTTTAGAGTTGCTTGCACAGAATCATTTAGAAATGCAAAAGATTGTCCCTGCGGGAGAACGCCTGGACACAATTTTCTTTTTACACTACAGTGCATTTTTTAACCTAGCTATGATTCAGTAATTGTAATAAGTGTGGGGGTTTTTGTTATTTTGCTGAGAAGACATTTCTGGGCCTGTCTAATTAGTTTTGTCTTAAATCACGTCTGCAATTGATCTTTTGTTGAGTTTCTAACTGTTTTTATTTTTGCAAGTTTTTGAATTTAGTGCTGTAAGAGATCGAAATCTTTATTGTCTTTGAGTGTAGTTGAGTTTTCATCACTGGACATTATTTGAGCACCAATATAAAAAAAAATAAAAAAACTCTCCAGCTTGTAGTTTTTTTCTCAGATTTTTCTCTCTAACCTAGTCCAATGTCATCTATGTATTGTAACAGGGACTCATTTTGGTTGAAATTGCACAAAAATGTCAATGAATTGCCCTTCAAGCCCATGTGCATAAATTCTGAGTGTTTGTTTTTTACTTGCATTACATGTCATTCTTGGAAGCTGAGTGCATGTCGCTCCTTGACTCTGCAATGTCAAGGAGGAGCTGTGATGGGCACACATCCCTGTGATCTTTAAGATCATTATTCTCCCCGTTAAGCTAAACTGAAGCACCAACAATTGCTCCTCCACTCTCACGGCTTTGTTTCGCAGCGCACTCTGATTAAACCCCATCACAGTGAATGATGTGATAAGAGTAAAACTTGAACGCCCTCCGGCATTCATGCTATAACATGCTCTTTGTTTCTCATGCACACAGTTCAAACTAAATCTACTATAGGTTGTGTCTACCCTTACGTAAACCACAGTCGAAATCCACCTTTCCATACAACGGGCTTGTCATTTCGTTTGAGCAACTTCTTCCATATCCAGTTATGGATATGCATCGCTTAAAAGTCAGAGGGATGCTGGAATATTAATTTCTACTTCACAAAAATGGAAAGGTTTTGAGCTATAACAAAGAACTGCATGGTACAGGATAGAATATTTATCAGGGCATCTTCTGGGAACATCACTCCCCGTGGGACAAGAAGACGAAGCGCAGGCAGGCGTTTGCTTCATTTGCATGGGAGAGTTCTAACCCCAAGCTCGCTATCAAGTGCTCTGTCACTGGTTTGCCGTGCTGCGTTGCTCTTGTTGTCGGCCTTGATGGATTGCTGGGTACCCGCTGTTCATCCCAGTTCGGTCATTGATCTTGACCCCACACTGAAACGGCTGTGAGATTGTTTTAAAAGATGCTGACAAATCACTTTACAGAGACTTACTGAACATGGCTTATACAAAATAGCACATGACAAAAAAAAAGATGAGGATATTATATTGACAGTATTTGGATCATCACCCTGATGGCTTCTTGCGTTATTGTCCTGAAACATACAAATAAACAAACCACCAGAAGAGGTCAAGACAATATTACTACCCCTTTATTTGCTTCTTTCTTGACGACTATAAACCCGATAATGTGACAGTAAAGATAAATGCACGGATATTGTAAAAACACTATTTAGAAATTATATTAAAAACATCATTTTGCTTAAAACACCACATCATAAAGTTTGTATTATATCTTTTATTGATATTCTGTTGCACCAAAATCTGCAACATCTCTCCATAATCATGTTCAATCACTCATGACACTGTCACTGATGTGACGGACACGTCGCCACTGTCAAAGTCGGCAAAAGCTATCGACTGTGCTAACGTCATCTTCCCAGACTTTTTTTTTTTTTAAAGGTCAGGGACAATCTTTTCCATTTCTAAACTATAAAGTGACCTTCATGCTTTTGAGTCTTCCTTCTGAAACTACAAAGCAGCAAAAGTTCCCACGTATGTAGCTTACCTACATCTGTGTCTTTCACAGTGACGAGTCCTCCAAAAGCACGGCACAGTATGTTGAACTACAGAACAAACTTGTAATTCAGGCAAGGGTAGAGTTGAGTCTTGAATAATCGACCAGTCAAAGCCAAGAAGAGTATTTCAAAAATTTAGTAAAGCAAGTTCTAAAAATTGGCGGTTTGTGCCTTCCTCCTCACTTCTGTCGTATTGTTTGCAGTATAGCTCTGGCTGTGTTGGAGAGCAGCTAAATAGGGTCACATGAAGGTCAATTTACTCTTCAACTAAATAACTTCTAATGAGGCCCTCCTGTGCTAATTATTATTCTGCTCTTGGACTGTGTTAGGGTAATTGTAAATTGAGGAGATTAATTGAGCACATGAAGTACCCTATGGAGCTGTGCATTTTTCCCCAATTTAAATTTTTATTGTTGTTTTTCTTGCATTGCTCATACAAAACTCCCTGTTTGTTTTTCTGTTAGCAAATTGGACTAATTGTGTGTATGTGCAGTGAGGAGTGGTTTCCTGCCCCTTCTCCGATCCAGGCAATTGGCGGGTTCTGTGGGTAATGGGCAGTAGAAGAGTGCACATACAATGTATTGTGTATGCAGGGTGTGTATGAGAGGAAACGACACGGCTTTGAGCAATGTGACTGAAGAGAATTGCCACTTACATGTTTCTGTATTAATGGGAAATGTAATCATGTGTTCTACAAAAGATCTTTGCCTGTAGTACCAAAGTCACCCTATGAAGGTCAATTTGTTTGAACCGTTCGACGCACCGTGTTATTGTGCCTCCAATAACAGTCGTTTATCAATTGCTGTCTACCCCAAGCTTTGTTTTCAAGACACAATATCTTTGATTTATACCTGCTTATCTCATGAGGAAGAAAGCCTCCATTGATGATGTGTCTGCCCTAGAGGACCCTATTAAATAGTTTGCTCTACTGGGCTGTTATCTCAACCCCAGGACTGCTCCCCCTATTTAACAATTGATTATCAGACCCGATCACCTTCACCTTCACACGCACACGCACACGCGCGCACAAGCTTAGTCTTGAATAAATGTTCTTAATTGCGGTATTTTCCGGACTATAAGGCGCACCTGACTATAAAGCGCACCTTCAATGAATGGCCCATTTTAAAACTTTGTTCTTATATAAGGACCATTAATGCATCATGTCAGATTTTTAATCCAAATCAAATCCTTCTCCATTTTATCCTTTTTATTTCAACTTCAGACGCAAGAAATTATTTTATAATCACAAAATAATGATCCATAGTCTTTTTGATTCATGATCCATAGTCTTTAGCAGGCCACTTATGATTGATTTCATGATACAATACTTCGAGCCAGTTTAAATTTAGGAATTTGGTCCATATGTAAGGCACACCGGACTACAAGGCGCACTGTCGGTGTTTGAGAAAATTTTAGGTTTTTAGTTGCGCCTTATAGTCCGGAAAATACGGTAGAAGAAAATTGGTGTGCATAATCAAATGTTAAGTGTACATGCTGATTCATAAACACAAATACAAGCAATATTAAAGTTTAGTATGCACATTTACAAAGGAGGTTTTGCAATTTTTCAATTTGTCATGACATGTCAGTACTGATCTGTTATGTGTCTGCCTGTGATTGACACTGCATTGGTCAAAGACTGGTGAGCATCAATTCACGTGTACGGTAATATTAGGGTTAGGATGCATACATCATGCATAATTTAATATTGAGATTTTTTTCCAAGGAAAAATATCTGTGCTCAAGATATATAAGCTATAGTACAGTAAATGCGTAAAAATGTAAGAACTTGCCCCCGCCCCCCCAAAAATGTTCCCGCCACAACTGTCACACTTGTCCACTCTATTTTTCAAAAACATTTCCCACAATCACCACATCGCTTTACACTCACACTTGATCACTGCTTACACCAAGTGATGTTGATACATAAGAAATACGCCTCATCCGCAGAGAGCAATTTGTTTCCGACTTCAAACTACTAGCTCAGCTGTGTAAATACATGAAATCTTTGAAATCTATCTCTACCTTGACATGAGTATTAACACGGCAAAAATTCCAAAAGTCTTGGACTGCGTTTGTGAGATATGAGTTAGATAGAACAAGTCAAATCAAAACAAAAGAACAAGAGAAGCCAAGTGTAGCTAATTGGATGTCCTGCTGCTGTCTTTGTCCAGCTCTCCCAGCATATGTTAGGAGGAGTAAAGCGCTCCAGTGATGCATTACCTCTTTCATGCCATCCTCCTCTATCAGCAACTCTTTCAAACTCAGCACCAAGGTCAGTGCTGTTCAGCAACTTTGGCTTCTCCTCAGCATGCCCATCAAAAACATACAGTACATGCTGCAAAATAATTGGATTGACAAACTATTTTTCGAATTATTTGAATAGTTGACATACCATGATTGTAAATTTCATTTCTCATTGCAGCATTCTTGACAACTTCAAAATGAAATATTATCGAGCAAATGCTAAAAAATAAATAAATGTGTATTTACACCATAAAATTATAGCCAACTATAAAAGTAATAAGTGCAGCACTGTTTTTAGATTACATTTATGTCATTGGCTTCTCGCTGGAATAATAATTTATTGAGTTTTATTCCACAAATACGTTCTTTAGAAGGGAGAAACTGCAGAGTAATTAAAAAAAAAAAAATGGTGCATACCAAAATCCAACATCCTCAATACATCCAATATACAGTATGTATGTATATCCTCGACTCCAACATACCGCATTAGCCCGGAGCAAGCTACATTTATAAGAGATAATGAGTCCAAGCAATTGCACGATTGCACACCTGGGGGAAGCTGTTACCTTTGACACATTCTGTGCATTTGTAATGCGGATGGATAAATGTTTTTCACCTGCAGGGCTGTCTTCAAAGTTGAACGTTCCATTCCCCCTCTAGCACTCTCTGTAGAACACACAGACACTTCCACATGCAGGCAGGCACTCACATGTCTCTCCCTTGCTGCACGCACACAAATCCAAAGCTATGCACCAATGTTAATAGCTTCTTTTTAAGGCTTTAGAAAATGCAATTTTGAAATATTTTTCGAGTGGTCACGGTACAATTCCTTTCTGAAAATAATGTATTAATCCATGGAGTGAAATTTCTCTTTATAGTCACGCACACAATTGAATCATTGACTTGCAGGCAAGGGAGAGATGTCAGAGTGAAGAGGTTGTGTAACAGCGTCGCAACAACACTGTGCAAGCAGTACAGTATCTTTCAAACAACCAGTGCTAATTGTTTCCCTTTTCACCCTATTTTCCGTACGGCTTATGTTGTTCAGGGTGGAGGGAAATTGTATCCCAGATGATTTTAGGGGAAAAGGTGGGTAAACTGGACTGATTGCATATCAGTCACAGGACTGAGTGAATGGAACACGGAGTTGATTGACACAGATGTAATTATCAGATTGTCATCGTTGAATGCTTGCATTTGAAGATGCAAATTTGAACATTTAATCGCCCACTGACAGCATACTGTGGGTCAGCAAGTGTACCCTGGCTGGGTGGGAATCCGTTGAGCGGCTTGCAGGTTTGGGGGTGTTTTACTATGTGTGTGACAATCAGTGAGGTTGTCATTGTGGTGGTGGTGTTGAGGAGGATGTTGGCAGACACTCTGTGGCAGATGTCATCAAACGGTTTAGACAGACATGACTTTTTTTCTCACAGTGTGAAATGATGTGGTCGGTCCACAGGCAGAATCTTAATTTGTTTGGCTATTCATTGTACACAAAAGATGCTAACGTATTTGTGACAAGTCGGGCAGTGAAGCAACAAATTGAAAACTGGATTAAGCATCAAAGCGGCAACCATGTGTGAAAAATAAATAACTGTGTCTGCTGTTGTGAACCCAATACAGCGCTGCGGTAGATTGAAAAAAACCAAACATAATTATGGTAATTTAGATTTAGCCTTTCTTTCAGTGGACACGTGTGTGGGAATTTGTGTCTGCTACTGTCTAATTAAATGTTATGCTTTTAATGCAGAGAGACAAAATTAGAAAAGGTACACAAGTCAGGCAACAATAGTCCTACATAAACAAAAATATCGCCGAAGTCTCCAAAGTCACAAATTCTGAAATTTCATATTTTTTCACAAATCAATCCTAGTGGCCACTCCACATTTGTGTGTTATTATTTTGTAAGAAATTAATTAACAATCTAGAATGTTGACAAACGCTTGCCCTTTTTTTCAGAATGCAATGTGTTAATGATTGCATGTTTTGGGGGGCCTCTCAAAGTGAGGTCTTTGACGGGACAAGAATTCGGCTGGATGCCAGCGATATATAATTAGTTTGGAACCTTGGCTTCGGGTGCTTGGGGTACTATGCACGTGAAGTGTCGACACCTGGCTATAGTGGCAAAGTTCCTCTGATTAGTTATTATTCATGCATTAATTGTGGAGGGTGCTATTTAGCTCAGGTCAAAGGAAAAACTAATTAAGTGCTATCAACCTTTCATTTGCTTGTGCTGTCAATCTTTAATTGCGTTTGGTAAAATTGATTGTTTGAAATAACTTTTTCTTCCCAAATAATCTCAAACTTGTTTTTATGACACAGAAACAGCCTCAAGATTAAAGAGAGCAAGTGAGTGTTGAGGTCTGAGCTACTAATTGCAGAGCACCTTAGGTGATCCCAGTGAAACTTGACAAAAAAAAAGAGCTTCTACTTTTGGCTCATATTCTGTGAGAAGAAGGTTATCAGCCAGAAATTCTGGGTTAGGTGTTGTAGGTGTACGTAGATTTGAACAAAGTGAAAAAATAAAATGAGTTTCATTGCAAAAGCTCGATCAGAAATTCTGCCTTTTCAATGATAATAATGCTCGGTTTTGACTTACACTGCCCAGAGATGTAGTGTGCTCGATTTGAGTCACGTAAAATTGTGCCTCATCCTCCTAAAAGGTAAACAAAATCTGTTACCGCTAAATGACATCAAAGTATCTGAAACAGCTGCGATATCATTGTGAACTAAAATCCCCATAACAAACACTAAAATGTTCGACTGTTCATCCATATGAGAGAGCGCAAAAATAACATGACAAGCTGGTGATGTCGGACCAACTTGAGACCAGTGAGCTCTGACAAACGGCCAACAGGAGAATAGCATCTTCCACGCATCTTAAAAGCAGCAGACAGACTTCATTCTCACAGTGCTGAGTCAGCATGTCTTCAAGCCCCGTAATCTGTCACTCTTTATCTCCGTCTCAGCGCCTCTCCTCTCTCCTCTGTGCTGTACTCTCAGCTCGGCGTAATGGGAGATGCCTGCACTATGCTGTGATATTCGTACATCTCCTTGAAGGATTCACGGCCACTCTCTCCCTCCCTGAATCACTCTTGCTCAGTTCTGTCAGTGCTGCAAAGACTCCAGAAGACGATAAACTGTCAAATGGTTGCCAGACTTTACATCTAACTGGGAACTGATATGAGGATACAGTCCCCTAGCCCACAGACCTCTTTGGATGTTGTTATGGTGATTTAATTGTTTTATCTTGATTGTGCTTGAAGAGTGAAAAGATCCTTACCTTCTTGGAGACATTTGAAGCATCTTCTTTACCTCATTACACATCAAAACAGGGTCATTTGTTGAAGGCCACATCCTTCAGCTGGCAGCATCACAAACACAGATCCAGTTCTCAATCAATAAAAGTTGATAATGTCTCGCCAAGTGGCAATCGATCCTTTTTTGTAGATTCCTTAATTTATTCAATTATTTGTTGTTATTTATTTATTGAGTTTGTGGGCTTTTCCTCAATTTCCTTTAGGAGAATTTTGGGAGAATTGATTTTTTTCTTTGTTTCTTTCTTTGTTTCTTTGTTTCTTTGTTTCTTTCTTTCTTTGTTTCTTTCTTTCTTTCTTTCTTTCTTTGTTTCTTTGTTTCTTTCTTTCTTTCTTTCTTTCTTTCTTTCTTTCTTTCTTTCTTTCTTTCTTTCTTTCTTTCTTTCTTTCTTTCTTTCTTTCTTTCTTTCTTTCTTTCTTTCTTTCTTTCTTTCTTTCTTTCTTTCTTTCTTTCTTTCTTTCTTTCTTTCTTTCTTTCTTTCGCAAATCCAAATCAATGGGTTTCAATCATATGTGGATTTTGGCTATTCATTGGCCCGGTCGAAATCTCCACTTCATTCTGAAGGCATTTGGAGAACATGGAAACGGCCTCAAAGTTGGGTACTGGTCCAGAGATCTGTTAGTCTTCTCATTGACTGGTGATCATTCGAGATTGTTCTCAGCATATGTGTTTTCTGATGTGACAAAGATCAAGTAAAATACAGAATAGATGGAATTTCAATTGACCGTGTCTTCACACTTAAGGTGCACCACAGCTTGCAAGGTTCTAAAATGTGTCAAGTAGTTATTTTCGTCACTCTTTCAAACTTTTAACAATGGAAAAGCAAAACATTGCATGCGTTACTGCTTGATGAAACTTTTAGTGTCAGCGAGTCAGAAGAAAAAAAAACTTTGGAGTTGGCTTGTTTTGCTTGTCCAGATAAAGCTTGGGATGCTGTATGGAGAAAGTGGGTGGAGTGGAAAAATAAAAGAAAAGCCCTCATGAATGATGCATGACTTTTCTTAGCAATTTCATTATTCTGGTAAACATAGCAGGCAGACTGACTGGGGGAAATGGGACGGACAGATACGTAATAGGAAAGGAAGTAGTTGTGTAGCACTGAATGATGGACCTGAGTGTGGGTATGAGGGAGAGTGCTTAAGTGTTTCCATCGGAACACAAAATCATGTTGACGTTGCAGGAAAAAGTTCACGAGTTGGTGGTGTCAGCATGGTTTTACTTGAACATCTCAGCCTGACTGGAAAGTTGATTAATGGACTTTGTTAATGACTAAGGACAATCTACAAATGTCGTTGCAGTCTCTGCTATCCATGATGGGTTTTCAGTAAATCCAGGTCCAGGGGTGCGGTCTGGTCATTTTGTTTTTGTACTGTTACAAAATGTTATGTTTTAAATCTAGTCTATTGTTGGTGTAATTCTATTCTCAATTCTATTTTACCATCTCATTGGTATCGGGCTTTTAGTCTGCAACAGTCAATGGGTGCACGGTGGACATGAATGGTTTTATGTTTGTGTAACTCCTTTCCTTGTTTGATCAGCTGTGAGCAATGTTCAATTTCTTGTTGTTTGTGGTAATAAAGCTATTAATCATGTTCACTGTTTGCCACAAATGTGCCACAGTGCACTCGCTTACAAGACGTCTCCTCTCTGACATTTGAAATGCAAAAAGAGATGTGTAACATTCCAGAGTGCTTGGAGGGGGTGCCCACGTGCATATCTCATATTGATTATCCATCCCTGCTGACTTCGGGCAGTGACAAACAACCAGTCGCACTGGCCCACGGACAATTTGGAGTGGTCAATTGGCCTAGCACGCGTGTCTTTGGAATGTGGGGGGAAACTGGAGTACCTGTAGGAAACCCACGCAGGCACGGGGAGAACATGCAAACGCCACACAGGAAGGCCAGGGCCGGAATCGAACCTATAACCTTCACACTGTGAGGCGGACGTGCCAACCAGTGCGTCACCGTGCCGCCCCATATTGATTATTTGTACAACAAAAAAATAGCACTAATATAAGACCATTTCAAAGCTCAGAGCTGTGACTGCATGAGCAGAAAGAGAAAAGCTTGAATGCCATTGTTTCCTCTTGTCTCCTGTCACTCACTGACAGGTGACATTTGTTTTTTTTCCTCCATGCTATCAGCAGTACATCTTCATCTGCTAGTCTCCATGACAACTAAGTAAACACCTTAAAAAGGATCAATTCCCAGATGTGTTTCCCACAAATATTAAACCCAGACATTTCTTTTTTGGTCATCGGCACAATCTAAAATGATAATTAATAAAAGATTTGAATCATAAATTGTTTATTAATACCACCATATGTGTTATGGGTAACATTTCCAAAGCCAATTTACTGTTGACATGTGAAAAACACCATCTTTCAACAGTTTTCTTCAAGGAAACATCTCGGGTGCGGGGCGTCACTAAAAAAACTTAAAAACATATCTTACAAACCCAACAAATTCTTTGAAATCGCTGATATACATCCATCAGATGTTCTCTACGGACAATGGGGAGAAATGCGGGAAAACAATTGCGGTAAAAATGGAAAACACCAAATTATCTGACCTGGCAAGCGTATGTCAGGTGGGGCCAGTGACTCCCCCCCCCCCCTAGCTCTGCCAATGAACATGACTAAAATGTGTTGAAATATTGAGAAACGCAGATAGTATCTGAGAATTGTAATCTTGTCATCTGCTTCAAATTTGACCTTTTTCTTGGTTATTGGTGATTGCGTCTTTCTATATTCAAGAAGAGAATCTGCTCTTTGGAAAAAAAAAATACTTTGAACTGCTTTGAACTGCAGACATATTTCTATGGGTCTGTCTTTCTAAAGTAGAATGTGATAAATGAATTTTGTAAGTGGAAAAATGGCAAGAAAGCCTTTTAACCTCATGTAATAAACTTTCTAAATCTTCGACCCACTCTTACCAAAGGCCAGGTTATACTAAAGTAATTGAAATGTAAGAGCGTTGGATCTCCTCATTTGTCTTGTGCTATTCCTTCACGTCTGTGTGCAATATTGATTTAGGTTTGCTGTTTTTGCCGAATTTCTATACATCCTTTATAGTGTATTGCTTTCAATCATTTCTTGTCTCTGCTATTCTTACCCTTTCATATTTGCAAACTGTCACCACACATGTACTCCTGCATACCTAAAGTTCTGCTTTTCTTTTTTTCTTCTTTTTTGCCCTTGCTAGACTTAGATCTACACTACTTCTGGAAGTGGAATGCGTTTGAGGACTACCTACTCTTCTGTTTCGGCCTCAGTGTCCTATGTGCAGTGGTCACCATAATCCTGCTGGACTCTGCCGTGTTTGTAGAGATGCTGGGCTCCCTGGCTGTGATGTTTGAGGCCATGCTGGGCCTCCCGCAACTAATGCAGAACTTCCAGAACCGCTCTACCAAAGGCATGAGGTATGGCACCGATCGAGGTCAAATAGGATTTAGGAATGAGCTGCAATTTTGCACCTTTTCTCCCTCACTGACCACAAAATCAAGTAATTGAATTTACATGAACAAAGTATGCAAATCGGGTAATTTATAATCACATGGGGCAATGTGAGAAAAAAAAGAACACTTGAGTCAAGGTTTTTTTCTTTTACACCCATAATCTGCATACATTTAGACCTTGGTATATTAAAGATAGCAGTTTATCACAGCAAGCTTCTGCAGTGCCTTTAGGATAAAATCTATGGATACATCCTTCGAGTGAAAGAGCTCATTATGATTCACAGCTTGCCCTTCCTCGCTCTACAGCAGAGCTGCCGAATGAATTGTCCATATTTTGTTACGGTGATCACTCAAGGCTGACTCGCTACGTTTGTGACACTTATTGTTCCAGAGAGTTAATTTTTTTTTAATGCTGGCCAGTATGGCGCTAGCAAGCCAGTGGCGGGCCGTGCTTTTCACACGTAGGCTTTCACTAAGCCATCGCATGACATATTATACTATCTGTACTGTGTTTTGACAAACTATAACAAATGTATGGAAATGCAGGTATGTTACAAAAGTGATTTACTAATTACTATCAATTGACAGCTCTGCTACATGCATGTCAAATGGTGTCTTTACACTAATAATGTTGGGTAGCTTTTGCTCTTTACTTGGCTTTGAAGGGTTACTTTCTAACTCAGCTTCCACAGTCACTCAGGCATCCCCTCCCAAATATGTTCTCAATGTTCTTTTGCAGTTGGCTATGCTTTATTTGCTGGATGTTGATTCCCCGAGGAATCTTAAATATACTTATATCGATCTTGTTTGAACATGAAGAAGAGAAAGGCGGGCATGGCCTTGGTTCCAGCTGCTTTTCGCCTTGAAAGACCGTTCCCTTTAACTGCTGCAGAAACGAGGCAAAGATAACATCTATTTAATATTTTCCAAACATACTGCATGTTTTGCTGTAATGCTGCAGCTCGACTGCTTTTCGTTTTCCATCTAGACTTCATCTCAGTGAACAGAGACTATATTTTCGGGGAACACATGCAGCTTGGACATTACCAATGACTTCATATTAGCCATATGTCTGTCCAAATTTTTTTTCAAGCTTTATTTTTTTAATACAAAGAAGCAGTGCACAGTCGTGTCTGTCTGTAATGACCTAAGGTTCCCTTTGTCTCCCATTTCACATAGTGTCCTCAGAGGTTACAGCTGGGGTTTGAATGCAGCAGCCATAAAACCAATCAAGTAAAAACCTTGGTGAAGAAAACCGTTAACAATTATGAATGATTTAGAACTACATTGCTTGCTTCCAAGCTGATATTATTACCTTCTCAGAGCACCACCTGCACAACACAACTGTCTTTCCTCATCTCTTATACTCCTGAAAATGTAGTTTCACTCAATTTGATTTGTTTTGTCTGCTCTGTTACATTCCCGTCGCCTACAGGCTTTGTCCACACTGACATTCATGGTTAATTAAATTGCTTTTCACTGTTGTAACAAAGCGCACAAACAACTGCATATACCAACAAGTAACCAGATTCATAAAACAATGATGCGAAGACACAAACGATGTAGATTCTGTGTCGGTGTTTGACTCCCACTCCCACGCAAATTCAGATTTTCCCCTTATCTCTTCTACCCATACTGCTGACCAAAGTCAGTTACGCAGATGAGGGCTTTGAATTTGCAAGAGCATAGACCAATTTGTGTGCAATCATTCATGTGGATTAAATTCACATACATCCACACTTTTTAGGTAGAAAAAAGAATTACAGTCAGTCTTTGCCTTCAGGTTTGTGTGCATGTACGTGTGTGATGTCCTTGACACACCTTCGCAGCCAACAGCTTATTTCGTTCTCCCAATTGTGAGCAGAACTGAACAGTAGCCTGATGACGGTTACATGTTTCTGTCAAGGTGGCCTTTACCTCACAGCTATTTCAGACAAGGGACCAATACCTTTACAGTCAGACCCTGGAGGATATAGAGCAAACATGGTGATGACCTCAAATTGTTTTGTGACCTATAAATCAGTGTTATTCCCCAGAGGGAAGTTTTTGTTAGGAAGGTGAAAGATGCACTGTCTTTGCAAAAGTGGAATAGCATCTGTTTTTTGCAATCATGCATTTATTTATTTGGGGAAGGTGACTTTACAAAAGTTGAGTCTTTTCCATCCAGATGCGATGTAAGTCAGTGTGACACAACATTCGTGTTATACATTCATGTTAGTCTGCTCATACCCATTACTATTTACACATTAACAGCAGTACCGTAATTTTCGGACTATAAATCGCACCGGAGTATAAGTCGCACCAGCCATAAAATGCCCAAAAAAGTGAAAAAAACATATATGTATATAAGTTGCTCCTGAGTATAAGTCGCCCCCCCACCCAAAGTATGAAAAAAAAAAAACCGCGACTTATAGTCCGAAAATTACGGTAAATACACATTTAATTCCACTACTCCTGCTTTCTGCAAAAATATTGGGAATAACTTCAGGCAAACCGAGTGATACGCCTCTTCGCCTAACCTTTGTTTCATTTTGTAGAATCCATTATGATACACGTATTGTGACTTTTCTGCATTTGCCCATGTGCGATCAATAAACATGCATTATTCATAGTTAGTGGGCCTGCAAGCGCTTCTACGGTATCTCCACACACATCCTTATGTGTGGGCATACAGACAGATGCACAAACAAGCATGCGTGAACTCATCGTCCTGCCGGATGCGAGCAAAGTTGTGCTGAAAAAAGCAGCCATTGAAGCTTCACACATCTGCACATTGGCTCCAGGCTATATGTGGAGAGAGTACATACGCACTATTGGTTGCTGGCTGCCAAATTCCACTCTCTGATACAAGCCATACAAAGCTCATATGTCAACGTCATGATTTTAGAAACAGTTTAGTGACTATGAATTCTCATCACTCAACATTTAATGCCCAAACATGCAAAGGACAAGCACATAGTGTACTGAAGTGCCAAGGACACTTTGGCCATTTGGCTGTCATTCAAGCCCACATTAAGACATCCAAGCATGTCTTGGTCAGTGGACTGTGCAAATCAGGAGGCTAGAAAGAAATAAGATGAAAGTAGCTGATGGAAATTGAGTCTGAAGAGTGAAAGAAGGGTGAGGGGGGAAAAGGGATTGTGAGGAATTTTAATTTGATATCGGTTTATGATAATTTAGTTTATCACGAGAGTCAGGTATACGTTTGCAGAGACGAAGCGATGGTATACTGTAGTATAAATACTGTCATTAAAACAAATATTATTTCTAATTGACATAATCAAATATTTCTCCATAATCTGGGTGGGTGATGATTTTCAGTGACGATAGTTTGCGACCCTTATCTTAATATAAAAGGTGTATGTTTGTGTGGCCCGTGATTTTGATATGAATGGTTGTGTGCGGTGCTGATTTGAATGTGTCTTTTTGGGAGCACATAGTGCTTGTGCAAAAAGCTCTTTTCTACCTTGAACTTCATTAAATCTAAATAGAGGTCCAGACTTACTGATGCGCATCTTCAAGCCCTAATGAGGGTCTCAACTGCTTCCTCCCTCACGCCAAATGTGGCTCAGCTATGCGAGAGGAAGCGCTGCCAGGTCTTTTGTAGCAAGACGTAGGCAGAAGCCATGTTCAGAACAATGTTAAATTTGTGGTTTAATCTTGAGAACAGGGGTGTAAATGTTTTTATCCGGGCCTAAAGAAACCTAATGCGGCCCAGGCTCACCCCAGACTCTACCTCTAGTGGCCCCCAGGTAAATTGAGTTTGAGACCCCTGCTCCACACTTACTGAGACTTGAAATGAGTAAACTGCAAATTGCCCACCATTGTCCTTTGAATTCCTCCTGTGTATTTGTGTCTCTTTCCAAATGCCACTCCAACCCAGATTGAACACTCGTCCACCCAAGCTGAGCCCGTGAGCTAACAGTTGTCCTGACGGCCTCAATCAATATCTGTCCCAGTTGTGGCTTGCTTGCATGTATTGCAGGCGTTCATGATACAGTCAGACCTCCATCATTTTGTTCATTGCTTTCTCCTGTCCCGTCACTCTGACCATTAAAGTGGTTTTGTTATTCACCTTTTGCAATATTTACAGTTACATACACCAGAATGTCATCCATCTCTCGCCATTTTCCCCTCGCCTCCATGTATTGTCATCATCTGCTCTTTTTATAGCTATCCTTCAAGTACCCGGTTCACCATCTCACCCTTTCCTCTCTCATTTCTCAGCACTTAGCTCAAATCAGTGCTTCTCAATTATTTTCTGTTACGCCCCCCCCTAGCAAGAAGAAAACTATTCGCGCCCCCCCTCCCCACCGTGACTATCCTAACTTGTCTTGTAAGTCGTAAAATGTTGCACTGTCGCAAACGTGACAGAAGTAACAATGAGAGCGCCACTGCCCCCTGCTGTAGTAAACGCGCAATTACACTTTATTCTAGTACTGCCAAAAAAACAGCCTGTTCCCCAGGGTCACACGCGCCCCCCCAGGAATAGCACCGCGCCCCCCAAGGGGGGCGCGCCCCACTATTTGAGAAGCACTGGCTCAAATGAAGGTGTCGGGTCAAGACTGATCAATGCAACTTGACCAGGCTGAGTTATGGTGTTTGCTTGTGTGTGTGTGCGTTTACACTGCGTATACACGTTGGTGAGAATGAAAGGTTAGTATGCAATTTCATGGTTTGCACATTTGGTTTCGCTTGGTTTCTTGTATTGTGCAAATAAAAGCATACACTGCTGGTTAATATGTGTGTGTGTTACTGTAAAAGGTGGTATAGTCACTTACTTAGTCTTTTGAATCAATACTATAATCATTTCCTCTCTGTGTGCATATAGAAAGCATGACTATGGCCCAAATTCCATCATTTGTTCTCAAGGTCATTCATCAGTTGTCAGCACAGCCAAGCCGCATCAAGGCCTACTATGAATGCGCCCGCTGTCACCTGGCGCTATGTGAGACTAGCATGATAAAGAGTAAAGAGTAAATTGTGGAAATTGGATGCCAGCCAAAGTTAAATGACCCCCAATGGGGTTTGGTTCCCTTTCTGCTGCATTGCATCCGAGACTATACATGTACAAGTGACCTGCCCTCTATTTTTGCTATTCACTTGAGTTATGAATAAATTTTAGAATAAAATGGCTCACACAAGGCTCAAGAAATTATCTATGAAAGGTGATTCTTCCCAAAACTTAATTCTTCATCTTTACAAGACACTTTAGAAAATAAATAAATACACTTCCTCCCAGTGTGTACGTAATATGTTTGGAACACAGCAAATCATATTTTTCAATAAAGAACTTAATACATACTTATAATAGTACTTAATAAATATTGACAAGTATCAGGAGTCTGATTTCTTTTATTTACCATTTTGGAGCAGCTCTAGCAAAATCTGCAATGTTTACTCGAAAGTTTAAATTGTTAAGGGGGCAAAACGTCAGTGAGAATCCCGTGTTCTAAACAAGCGCTCCTCTGGCAGCCTTGGGAGGAGGATAATGAAGCAGACTGAGACTGACAAAAGCCTGCTGCCGGATTTGGAGTTAGAGGAGAATGGAGGCAGGGATCATGTGTTGACAAAGATGAAGTTTGTTTTGTCATCAGGTTGTCGTGCTTAAGGTCGACTGTTATCAAACGTGTAACTGAAATTAGTTCAGTCAATGTAACCTTTTGAAGATCAAAACCTTCTGAAGAAACAAGCTACGTATACGTTACTGTGGAGAGGCAAGCATTCATATCGCGTGACGATCATAGCTCTTTGAAAGCAACCAATCAGGAAGCCCTGATGTCACGACAGAAATTTTGGGGCTCTATTTGTATGCTTTCTGAGTATTGCAACGATGCGCGCTTATCTTCTTCATGAACATTATAAACTTGTATTTTTCTTTTTGGCATTTTGACGCAACAACAGCAACATGGCATTTACTCACAGATTTAGAGAAATATTGTGTATTCTTTTTACTAAACTTATTCACAGTTTGCACTACAGCAACTTTGCCCATGCAGCCATTATCTGCTTGGTACTAGGAACTTGGTTTATAATGTTATTGTTTTTCCTTGCCAATGTTTCCGTTCCTTGTCAGTGCCTTTAGGGACCCCAGGGGAGAAATGGCAGTTTGACGTGACTCTGCAAGGACAGCCCAAGGATAGTACAGTCCATACATCCCTATGGTCATTAGGCTGCTTCCTAACCCATGCAGACTCATCATCCGTATCATTCTCATCTCTGTCTCTCGTGATTTCCTGGTTGCGCCATTGCGCGTTGGATAGACATTATTTTTTGACTTTCCGTTCTCCTCCACCTCTGCAAGACCCCCCACATATCTCTTTGATGACTGATGGCCTTTCTTTTTTTGCTTTGGTCCAGTCAAGTCCAATAAAAGTATAAACTCATGTTCCATTCATACCAATGAGTAGTCACTGTCGGGGGATCGAGGTGGAGAACAGCAGGAGCAGAGTTGTTGGAGCAGAAGTGAGGTACAGACGATCAAGTGTGAAGGGTAACAAAGTAAAGAAACATGACAGTAAGTGAGGCCAAAGGGGCACCGAATGTAAAGGAAGGAAGGAGAGCATGAATAATACAGAAATTACGCGAGACGAAGAATGAGATACAATTCAGATGAAATAAAACGGCATGGGTGTGAAGATGTGATGCAAGATGAAGAACATGTTGCATATTCTGTCTGCCTGCTGTGCTTGCATCAGGCTGATAACTAGACTTTTTCCTTACAGCTCGTGGGTACATTAGTGTATGGTAGGCTATACTGTATGGCAATCATTAGCAGAAAAAATGTTGAAGTTATTTCAGGGTGTTAAAGAAGCCCACTTTGACCTTGAGTGAGCTCTGTTTGTTTATCACTCATTTACCTACAGTTTCTTTACAAAAATTAAGTATTTAACCCAAACACACATACAGCACTGAAGGTCCACTGACGTCCACCAGAGGAGGGTTGCCATGGCAACTAGATGATCACATTTAGAGGGTAGTTGTATGTAATGGAGATTGGGCTACTGCTCCCAAACCTGCCATGGTTGTTTGCTCTGATCATGTCTCACCTGTATCAACCAATATGATTGATACTTATCTTTTTGCGTCTCCTTGCTGCAGTGTGAAGATGGTGCTGCTGTGGATGGCCGGAGATGTCTTCAAGACATCCTACTTTCTGATCAACCAAAGCCCATCTCAGTTCTGGGTGTGTGGTTCTGTCCAGATCCTAATTGACGTGGCCATTCTCCTCCAGGTGCTCTTCTACAGCCAGGACAGCCGTATCAAGCTCGGCTGAAGAAGACAGCACAGGAACTTTTCTTCAGGTGTGAACATATAAAACCATAAGTGAAATGTTGTTATTTGCTGGGAAGACTTTAGCTCTAAATGGAACTTTTATTTTTATACACCACAGTTTTATCCACGAGGAACCTCCAACTTAGCTTTCCAAAGATAAAGCAACACTTACTGTCGATGTGCTTTTAGTTGTTTTTAGTTATAAGAGACTGAATCGGACAGTTCTTTTTCGTGGGCATAGGGAGTGTAAAAGGCAGACATTACTCACATTGGCAGCTCCCTAACGGCAGTTCTGTGAAGCTCTAATGCCAGCTGTAACACACAGTCTTGCACCAGTAGACCTCCACTGGCCTCTATCACTTGACTGATGGGTCTCCCACTCCACATTTCACCAGATTGGTCCCATGTCACGCAATGTGTGTTTGTGTGTGTGTGCACATGTGTCCAAGCCAGGCAGCACAATGTTCAGCTACTAATGCGCTCTGCAAAAGCCACCAGTCTGTGTGTTAAGACTCAATTTATGAGCTTGATTGACAAGGACTGAAGTTATTAACATATAAAACAATGAACGAATTTCCCCTTCTCGGTCCAAATTCGTACCATCTCCCGGACTGCGCGCACAGTGTCAGACCCTTGGAGAACGCAATGTGGGAAAAACATACGGCTCACTGCATTGTCACCCTTTGTTGCATTCACGCCACATGACCACAGCCAATCATGTTTCTTCGCACAGTGACTACCATGACACAGTTTTATTTTTTTACATTTTCAAACTTTGGCCCGGCAATCAGCTCCTGTTGTATTTGCCCATTTCATCACCCCACATTCATTCATGTCCATCTTGTTTTGGACACAGTTGCCTCAAATGTGATTACCATGACTGCTCAGAACACAGTGTCAATGTAGCATAGAAATGTGCACATCACGTTTATAACACACCAAGCACTGAGTGTATGTTTTGCATCATTCAGGAATTAGTTAAATCAGCAAATTGCAATCTCCAGAAAGAATGTACAATGCCAAAAATCCTTTGTGTATCATGAATCTTTGAGCCTGTATTGTATTTATATATTTCAAGAATATTTATATATCTTACATTTTTAGGTTAACATTGCACCCCCAATCAACCCACAGTATAGTTAGTGTATGTGAAATCATATAAAACTCATATGGGGTGACATGCTAGTATAGACTATCTGTGAAACATCAGCACATATGTGATGTGTGCGCTAATTTGCAGCCCATATAGTATGCATATATGACCCCGTCACATACTATGTGTTGGTATCACATCTTTGATGGATGTGGAACTCACAGTGCCACATTATGCATGAGCTGCAAAAGCATCCCGACCCGGGCTT
Organism: Syngnathus typhle; assembly: GCF_033458585.1. Lineage (NCBI taxonomy): Eukaryota > Metazoa > Chordata > Actinopteri > Syngnathiformes > Syngnathidae > Syngnathus > Syngnathus typhle. The sequence goes on from NC_083744.1 coordinate 8,437,532, forward strand.
TACATGTCAAATTCTTATATTTATAGAAGTGTCCAAGCGGTAGATAGATTTTTTTTCAGATGTCCGGTTAATACTGCAGCTGTCAGCATTGTTTGCCTGTGACCTTCTATTGTTTATTTGCTCTCTGTGTTTTTTGCACTTGGGTTTCTTGTGTGCATGCATTTTGCAAATCCATGTATCTCAATTTACATATAGTTGGTAATATCTTGCACTTCTTTGTGTTGTTTCTTTTTCAAAAAGTATTCATCATCAGATATGTTGTATTTCTGAATACCTTATTAATAGGATTTATTTTCCACTTGACTTCAATTCCATTGGCTAATACACCTAAATCTCGATCTTACGCGGTCTTTGGTGTCCAGGATTTGGGAATCACGTTAACCTCGATAGCGCGTTGTATAGAAATATTTTTATTTTTATTTTTTTTAGAAAGGCATGTTTTTAGGCTGTCAAAGGGGTTCATTGTTACAATAATTCAAGTCAGCCATGTTGTTTGGCAGCCCAAGGGGTCAGGTTGCTCCACACACATCGAAGTCTATTGACATTTTATTAAAAGAGAAGCAACACGCAGATGACAATATCAGGCGGACTGAGTAAGTCATTTTAATGCTACGTATGTGAATTGGATGGAAGAGGGAATAAAACCACATATTCTACTACTTAAAAATGTATTTATGATAAAAAAAAATGGAGGTCCATGACCAAACCGCATTAGACAAAGTCGAGTAGGATTTAAGCGAGTAAAATCGAGATTTAAGTGTACATGTTTGCCTCATGTTCATTGATTTTCATCTTGCGTTTCTTACCATTTTGTTACATAGTATGGAGAGAAAAATGTCAGAATGTTACATCTTTTACTTTGAATGTTTTTGCTCTGGAAACGTGTGTAATTGACTTATAATACAAAGAGAAGAGACAAACTGCTTTGCTAGTAAATTCAACACTATTAAGGTTACATTTGTGAAATGAAACGATGCAAATTTACTGTCCGCATTTTTCAATGAATGTTTTTCAGTCTTCTAGAGACCGTATGTTGGCAAATATTGATGGTGTTACTTGTTTCAAGCATAAAATATGTATATTGCAGTATGCTGGTTTGCGTTGTTCTTGGTAGTGTGATTGCAACACAGTGACAATGACAAACAATGGAAAAACAAACAGAGAGCTTCTCTGTGCTCACCAGGCTGCCGCCACAGCTTCAAACTGGACTAATGTAGGATTCTGAAAACCTCATGTGATCCTTTCAAGGTCCAACTGTCTGAACATACAGAGAAGCACATGTGTGTGTCATGGAAAAACCTAGTGTATCTTTTTCATAGAATTCAGAGGTAGTCTGTTTGAACCTTATAAATCTGGCTGGTTTGATGTCAGCTGCTACTGCTGCTGGACACATGGCAGAATTTTGTAATTGTCTTTTGAAGATGTTTCAAAACCAGATGCACAAAAATAGATCTTATATTCTACTGCTCAGCAAAGAGTATTCCTTTGGTTTGTTTTTAGATGATGTTATTTATAAAGCTGTACCAGCTCGCCTTCACTTTAAAACCTAGAGGCTCATTGTGTGAAAATGTAGAGGACATCAAGTAAGGCATCATCCACTTATCCTTTCTTACATAAAGCTCTTGTATTTTAAAACATAAGCTCTTCAATAGGTATCTACTATGAAAATGAAGTCATATTCCTATTTTTTCTTTTCAAAAAACCCTTCACATATGTGGGTGAAAGGTAAAACCATCATATGCACTTTTATAGTTTCAAACACAAGTAAACGGCACATGATTACATTTTCCAAATGCCTTTCAGGGCACCTTAAGAAACATAACAAATGCTGATGGCAAAATCATTTATAAAATTACATATCACAATTGCACAAAATAGACTCAAAATCTTCTCATTCTGTCATTCCCAAAAATCAAAATAGTAGACTTTGAACAGAGATAATATACGTACGTACATAGAGAAAACGATAATCATCAGACTTAACATCATGTTAACATTTAATTTTTTTTTATTTAATATAGTTTAAAATAAAAAAAAAAACTACTTCTATGATAGGTGAAACATCTATGACAAAAAGAGCTGTCCAATTGCAATCAATTAATTGCCTTGCAAAGGAAATGACCTTGGTGAATGACACAAGCATGAAGTGTTTGACTGATTCAAAGGCTAATTGTCCAATCTTGACAATGCCATTTCTAGTGGGCTACTTGCATAACGTCATTGTATTATAATTTAATTAATTTTAAGTTTTTATCTTCAGACCAACCTGATAAAAATGATCAGTCAAATCAATGAAGCCCTTCTGTCTCACGTCAAGTTTAAACTACTCTACACATCATGCCAGTAGGTAAGTCAAGATGTAACCACATGCACCTGTCTTGTCTTCCTCCTTCTCGAAAATGACTCCATAAGTTGCCCTAATGGGGTGAGAGGCAGAGTGCGAGTGAAATATCCACCATGTCACAGAGCCACAGCTGGCCGGCAAATTGAAACCGAGCATTTTTGTGTCGTTTGCCTCATATGTTGTCGCTGTTGTATTTGTGTGGGGGGTTGCACCCTTTTGCCTCGTGATTGCTTCTGCCCATCTTTGCTATACTTTCTCTCCTCTACTCGTCAGACGGGATGTCAGGTCACGCATTCAGCGCAGTAGTCATCTACTCACGCAGCAGTTGTTTTCTTAGCGTTCAAAGTCTGAACAGGGGTGTCAAACTCATTTTTCTCGCGGGCCGCATTGTAATCATAGCTTCTTTCGAAGGGCCATTATGACTGTCAACCCAAATAAATGTATGAGCACCTAACATTATATACAGTAAAAGCTACAAAACAAACTGACAAATAACTCGTTTTCAAATCAGACGAGTAAAAACTGGTCAATTTTTAAAAAAATAGATATTTTTAAAAGTGAAGACAATTTGCAATTCTAGTAATGACACAAATTTGATGCACAATTTGTCTTCGCGGGCCACATAAGATGATGTGGTATCTGTATCTGGCCCCCAGGCCTTGAGTTTGACACCTGTGGTTTAGACAAAGCAGCGGAGCAAGGTGCTATGGTGAAAACCTCAGTTCTATATTGGAGACTCCTCTGCCTCCATTCGTTCACTGGGTTTTGATAAGCCTTCTCGTGTGCTTGATTCATTTATTCCTTCTGCCATTAGCTGGGGATGAATGTGAGGTCTGAGGTCTACTACACTCTCTTTTTAGGTCACTTCTTCAATGAATTACGATTTCTTTGCCGCTTCAATTTACAGTCACTGAATCCGTTTTTGAGCTTGGCTTTAAAGTGAGCTCTGGGACTCTTTTGTCACTTCTTGGCCTATTCCTTTTTTAATTCTCAGCACTCGTGATTGTATTCATAGAGCCATTGTATCAGGAGGGAAGTTGAAGCCACAAACCATACTATTTGGGACTATGGGTGATATGCAGGACAAATGATGGAAAGAGGTGTTGGTGCATGACAGTGTGGAGATGATTATGTGAGCTATAACCCTCATGGCCATTGCAGTAAAATGATCCTGTCATTGGAGGAAAAAGCAGGGCAGCTATTGGCCATGTTTCACACTCTGTCGCGTTGACAAACTATCATTGACAATCTCTAGTAGTCATTGCACCCAGCGTCATTTGCATACTTTTCTCTTGCGTGACAGTATCGCAGGGCGCATGGCTGTTGGCTGTTGGCCGGTGGCCATTTAACAAAAGGGCATCGGTGCAATTTATATGCCGATATACATCATCTGATCGAAAACACACTATGCACTTATGGCTATAACAACAATGTTGAGGTCAAGTTGCTCAAGCATTTCCTGAAGATTTCTTCAAGATTAAATAGAATGAATTTATGTTGACTACACGGAACCATAAAACATAGTATTAAATATTTCTTCAGACACTCAGACTTTTTCTTTTAACTTAGAGAGTGCAATCTCCACCCAGACAGCTCTATTTCCCAATAGTACCATAATCCTCTGAAAGCAGGGAATTGCTGCAGGGCGAATAATCTTGCAAAACGACAGACAAAACATAAAAAAAAAATAATAATAATAATAAAAAACAAAATCTGCGCATTCATAACGAGACGTGAACCGAATTGAGGTCCATGAGTCAGCTGTGCAATGCATTTGCAGCGTGTAAGCTCTATTATAATGTTCCCAAGCGGGAAAGTAAAAATCCAGGCACAGATGTTGGCGCTGCTCTTCAGATCCAAGGGCAATGGGGTCCTCACGGTTTTCACCCTGAGCGGGAACACTGATGGCTTCGGGGTGGGAGGACAGGAGAGAGGTTGGGAGGCTTAGAGGATGATGAGGAATGAAAAAACGGTGAATTGGACTGAGAAAAGAGGGCTAGGGTTAGAAAGACATGAAAGGAGGAGAAACGTGAAGATGGTTGGCCCGACGAGATAATGAAAAGGAAATGAGGTTATAGGCCATCAGCATAAGTGTATGGATGCTTTATACATGCATCATTGGCTTGACTCCTTCTTCTATAATTCTTCCATGTCATTACTCATAAGTCTTTTAGAAATAGAGTAGTGAACGTATATTGGTAATCACAACCACGCCATCACATTAAAGGCTTGTTTGGGCAACAGCAGATCACAAATGGCCTACTCATCTGCTATAAATCTTGCTTTTGCAGTCTAGGTACTTGTTAACAGTGCAGATTAATGTTCAATCACACTTTTGTACTCCTAATTTTCTCAAGTACAATATTTATGTTCGCAAACTCTGAAATTACATCCCCCCGTAGGGCTGTTTGTAATGTTTATTGTGATGCTAAATCATCCTCATTAGTGTGACTCACATTTATTCCACTGCCATGTAAAATAACTGATTCCAGCTTGATGTAGCAGTTGTTGTTTTTTTAAAGGTGCCTTTACTGAACAATTATTTTCCGGTAACATTTTTTTTCCCGTATTGATTAGCAGAGATTGTGCAAACATGTGGACGTATGATCTAATACGGGGCGACAAGTGCCGTATGCACGGTGGCACTGCTGCCTCACTACAACACGGTTTGGTGGAATCAGCCTTCAAATCTCTTGGGCATGTCTGTGGGAAGTTTGCATGGTCTCTCATATTTTGCTTGGTTGAGTTTCCTCTGGGTACTCTTTCTTCTCCCACTGTTCAAAAACATCAAATTCGCTGAAGATGTTAGTTATATTTATTGGGGCCCCTTTAAAGTATAAACTAGTTTGTCAAGACCAGTAAAATTCATTTCACCCTCCCCTTTGACTGATGATTTGATGATTATACTACAATTGGAGCAACTAACATCTCACATTTTTACAACCACACAAAGCTAGAATATTTGAGATGGATAGAATTGCAAGCGACTTGCTGCCTTTGTTAATCATGTTGCTTTTAAGGGATTAGAGCAGGCGACAGCTCAGTGGAACAATGTCATTTTGGCTAGTGCGCTGAAAATGTATGCTCATCAGTATTGAGAATATGAACGACCAAGGAGGATTATAGCTGTAAAAAATGAACATTTCATTATCATAGTGGGGTTAAGCATTAATATGTAAATTTCAGGCAGCACAGAGAACAACCGGTTAGCACTTCAATCGCGCCGTTCTTATATCAGTGCTTCAAATCCTGTTCCAGCCTCTTTTTTGAACTTTGCATATTTTTCCAGCGCTTGTGTGACTTTTCTCCAGGCACTTCTTTCCACATTCCAAATACATGCATGTTAGATACAGTGTATACTTATCCGAAGTCATCTGGTAGCGGCTTGAGCTCAACTGCAAATAGAAGTGGTATAGAAATGGATGGGAGGAATTACATTGACTTTTGAAAACCCCCTGAGGTTTTCATGGGTTTAATTGCATTTCAAAGGATGTATCCGTATAATTACTTGAATTAGCAATATATTGTGCCGTGTTGAATATATACTACAAAATAATACTTAACAAGTAGTGAACAATACATTTATTTAGTTCACTTGGACAGCCTAATGGGATCAATAAATCAATTTTCTTCTTCTGTGTGGCAAAAAATAACACCCTTCATTATAATGTGGTCCACTTACAAAAACCACAAGCCAAGAACATAAACACACACACACATTCACGTGTGGGTGCACATCACACAGGGGATGCCCACAGCGTCTCCAGTCTGGTGGTAAACAACTCCGTGACCTTTTTCCATATGTCCATCCACTGTGGGACGTACCAGCTCACATTAAGAGTATGCCTGATTGCGTCACGTGCCGGCTCACACATACAAATGCACTCCAATTGTGCTTTCTTTGCACTTGTTTCCTTTTAGAAACACGGCGCCGAGAAGGAGAGGTTGAGCAGGAAAGAGTAGACTTTTCTCCTCCCACACTGGTGCATAAAAACGAGCTTGCCTCTTTTCATCTTCTGTGCTATATCATTGCAGCCTTTATGGACCTCTAGCTCCCAGTGTGAATTATTAACTACCACGCTACAAGCCCAGACAAGCGACTTGAGAATCTCTCACTCCATTTAAAAGAAGAGAGCTTCACTTTGTTTTTAGCTGCCTCCCACTTTCCATTCAGTCATGGAAGCACTTGTGGAAAATGTGCTGGTTGTGTTAGTGTGTTTGGGGAGTCCATTACAGGCGGCTGAAGATGGAATAGCTATAAAACTCTTTGGATATATTAGTGAATAGTTTGTTGACATTATTTCGACTATTGAACATAACATATAGTTTGTAGAGGAAAGTTTTATAAAGAAAGATTAGGTGACTAATTTCACTTTGGCAGCTTCATATTTGTAATATTATTTGCCTAATCACTGTAGGGATTATTGTTTTCCTGTTATGTGACTTTAAAGGATCAGTTTCTGATTTTATTGAGCTTGGTCACACACGGACTCTCTGCCTGAGGGGTCCATTGGTATGTGATCTTTTTGACCGCTTGCTGTGGTGATATTTTAGACTCTTGCTGAGCCCTGACCGGGACCAACGGCCACAGAAAGTCGAGAGCATCACTAAATGGCCAGTCACCAGCCGACATGATATAAAGACAGACATTATATATGCTTTTTTTTATCGATAGTGGTTTTCATCAAATATTCTATGAACAAAGTGGTTGTCAACAACCGGTAGGCTTTATTACATTACTCTGTTTTGGGTGCTGTGTGCTTTTCTGTTCACAATTTTTCTTCCAAGTCACAAAAAGATAGCAGAATCCCAGATGACCAGTCAGTCGGGTTATTATCGATGGATTTCCTGGCAGTCACGAAGAGAATGTTTTATAGAGCGGAAGTCAGTGGGTCATGGGATTATTATAGATCTCCAGCTCCATTCATCATATCATTTCAAGAGTGTGGAATTTGACTCTTGTCCTGCTCGATGATCACATGTGTGACAGAGAGTGGCAGATATTGACATTGTTCATTTACTACTTCATTACAAGATGTCAGGGTATTTAAATTGCAAAATAGAAGTTAAGGTTCAGAGCACTAAAGCTAGTAGTAGGCACGAAAATATGCTAACAAACACAATTTACTAAAACATAAATTATCTAAGGTATTGAGACATAGTTACCTTTCCCTACATCACCTCAAAATGAGTGTCATCACAAATAACATGCATAATCTCTTTATTCTGATAAATGTGATATTTCTCTGTTTTGAGATACTTGTCTTAGATAAAGAATTCTAACCATAAACACTTGAACATTTCTGATATATTTTTATTTTAGAAAGAATGACACAAAATGATTGGGCACTTGGTGACAGTAACCGACTCAAGACTTTCATCCTTTTTCCTCTCATCCCTCATGGTGGTGTGTCCTCTGCTTACCTCCTGATGTAGCATGTTTGCCACGCAGCAATGTGTCCCTTGTTTGGAAACTTGCGTGTTAATTAGAGAGAACAGTTGGCCTTTCCCCAAAGCAGCTCTTTCCATCCATATGTTGATGCTGCTTAAAACATTGCTGTATTTTATACACTGAACAATAACTGGGGGTTAATTGTCATTGAATACACATCCCACTCCCCCTTTTGTCGGTACATTATTGGTTTAGTAGACAAGGAGTCTTGAGTCAGAAAAGTACGAGGCAAGGAAAAAAGGGAAAACTCAAGGGAGAAAGACATGAAGAGTGGTATTAAAACAAAAAAGTGACAACGGTAAACTGTAAGCACAATTTCTTTGGCTACCCAGATAATCTAATTGGATTCATGTATTCATTTGTTCATTTTCTGCCACCTGTCCCTTTTCGGGATCACTGAATGTAAATAGATAGTGGTCAACAATTTTGACACAACATAGTTTAAATCCACACTATCACATTTTGTAGCATGGGAAGAAAAACCTCTACAATATAAATAAATCCACAATTCTGCAAGTATGTATGTCATGAAAAAAAATCCCAAAACATCTCTATTTTGGTTGTAGTGTAACCAAGCTTCAAGTCAAGTCAAGTCAAGTCAAGTTTATTTGTATAGCCCCAAATCACAAGCAGTCTCAAAGGGCTTCACATAGACAGAAATTGACAATTATTCTCAAAGCATCCCCTGATCTTAAGCTTAAGCTTCAATATATGTCAGTTTTATTTATCACAACAAAACATTTCCTCCCATCCAAGTCTGTGTATGGTGTTGCGTTACAATGTCATTTCTGCTATTGTGATGCTCACTGCACATATATCAGCGCAGTCAATCTTGCATAGTAGAGTAGGTGAGGAGGAGCTGCTTCCTCCTGCTGATTGTGCATGTATAGATAAGACAAGGATCAAATGTTTCCGCTCCCTAGCTTCCTCCAAGAATTTTGTATGTTCCATTATTCCTAATCCATCAAGAAAAAGAATTGTGGATGCAAGGTATGATAATTTTTTTAACCCAACCTCATGTAACAGTGTAGCAGACATTTAAACAGTTTTTAAATAGAATCTTTCCAATCAGATAGATGGACAAGACAAATGAATAGCTTTTTCAAGCACAATAATATTATCCATACCCCCTGGATATTTTCAGCCTTGACTACATTAATCATTTTGCATCACTGTTTTTCTTTTTAACAGAAAGTTTAAGGCATGTAAACCATGTCGTATGTTTATTTTTGAGGAATTTTTGGCTTCGGTAATATCAATAAATATATTGAGACTCGGCTAATCTGTGTTGCGTTAAATCCAAGGAGGCTTTTGACGGGATGCTAATCTATTTCCGACAATATGACAGGCTGCTTTACAGTAGCGGACCAATGCGTGTGGTTAACCTCAGATGTGGTCAAATATTATGCATGTTTCTCCACCTCTAAGAGACTGACAGATTTGACAAAGTCTGCCATTTTTAACCTCCAGTTAGCACACTTTAGCCACAGTCTTTCTCACTCTGTCGACACACCAATTGCATGTATGCCTATGGCATGGGAGAGCACGGCTAAACCTGCTCAGAAGCCAACCAGGTAAGAGAAATCATCATTCTGCCTGAATTATACCTTGCTGACATGTTTAGAGGGGACGCTCTGATGAACCGTGAGGACAGCTGGCTTGAGCACACCAGGCTGCCCAAGTTAAATAGGAAAGGTGCAAAAAGACCTCAAGCGAGACACAGATGCACATCAGCAACTGGCCAACGAATCACATCACAGGCCACAAGCATGATCATGAGATTTCATTCTTATTGTCGATAGTTCCAAGTATATAAGTTAACATTTGGTTGTGCAATACTCGCAATGGAATTCATCATACCCATCCGGTCGGTGTACATCAAAGCTTTATATTTGGTCTTGTGTGCAAATATTCATATGCAACTGTGGCTAAAACCAAATCATGGCGGAGTTTTTACTTTCTGGACGTGGACCTTGACACCTCGATCCATTACAGAAGCCTGGCTTTTCTGTGGACAGATTTATGAGACTCTTTTGTGAATTAGTAGACCTGATCACCTCTTGTTCACCCTATTACATGCTCCCTTTTCATCCTAGAGTCCATTGGTGTGTATTCTGTTACCCAGTAATGAAAGTGCATAGGACAGACAAATATCTGAGCAATGAGAATGTAATGAGATTTGTATAGCCCTCATATTTGGAGTTGAACGGTCGCACTTTCTTTTCTGTCCCTGTGGAAGGGGAATTTTGATCATCAAATCAGGGCAATGAGCAGGAACAACACTTCTGGATGATTAAATATCTGAAAATGTCATTAAAACGTTCTGGCATGCAGGTAACCTCATTACCACTATAATTGTACAACTTTAGGTCAATGTGTTTAAAATTAAAATGAGTCCGTTATGACAGTAGTGATCTAATACAGGCATGGCGTATGATTGCAAAGGGCTCCAAACATTTTAGGGCTCCTGCAAAAAATAGCTGCTAAACTTTCAGCCCAAAAGTTAAGGCTTTTTTTTTTCATTTTTCTTCAGGAGCTTCTTAATAGTTTTGAAAAATACATTTTGAACTTACCTGGCCTCTGAGAATGTGAGATAGAGAAAGAGAAGGAAGGCGCTTTTTTTTTTTTTTTTTTACTTCCTTTTAACGTCAAATGAAAAATACCAGACATTACCCCTCTGCATTTCAATTTCAGTAAAGCCTCGACACTGTTCTGACAAAAGAGTTAGTTTAATGGCTTGAGTACAGCTTGAGCTTCAATGGGATGAAATAGCTTGGCTAGAGCAACGGTTAAAAAAAAAAGAGGACTTTGAAATTGGTGACATACTAAATGGATACATTGAGAAGACTGCAATCTGCAACTTTTCTGTTGTCCCGCCGTGGAGAAATGTCTGTTCGTTTAAAGCTGAGACAGACTGTGAAGTCAGTCGGAAACCTTGATAAGCTGTGAAAGTGCTCTGAATATGAATGCGGTTTATCTTACACCGCTGGCACTTTTGGAATGGTTCAGCTTTATGATCTCCATTTGTTTGGACTGTAAATCTGCTATAGCTCATTATTTAAGAAGGATTGATCTCAAATAGAATGCTGCACAATTAGCAACAACATCTGTCCTGCTTTATTCACTTCAAACCAGCTGTCCACAATGAAATGCCAGGATGTGACTCACTGTCTTGGCAGGAGTCATATGGTGGTGTATTTTTTTTTTTTTTTACTGAAATCTCTTTGCACAGACGGCAACCAATAAAATCCTACTGTAGTCCATGGTAAACACATTCAATTGTGTTTGGCAACTAAATATACACACACGAGCTCTAAATATGACACAGCATGAGAGGACAAGATAAACTTCCCATGAGAAAATTCCATTGACTTTATTGTAATTAGAGACAGTACCTGCACAATATAATGGAATCCAATACTGGAGCTGTATTGATAACAGCGTTTGCAAAAAGAAATACAGTATGCTAATTTCTTATTGACATTGATAGCCCATCGCATTGCACGGAGGAAATCCTTCCCGAGTTTAACGTTTTGAATCGCTTTCATATTGCTGGAAACATGATGTAGTATGGTAACCCAAGGAGTCCAAACATCTCGCTGTTGGATGTTTGGACGCCAAGCTAAGCTTACAGGTCCACATGTTTGTTCGACATAAATAATTGATCGGACGTGATATCACTGCGGTATATTTTGATAGAACAATACGTTTGCTGGAACTGCACCCGCATCGTGTTTTGATAATTTGGCTAATTAAGGTATTCTGATGGATCGTTAGATTATGCAGGCATACTTAATGGTCTGGCTGATGTTTGTCTTCGGTGAGTTAGATCTTTTAATGACCACTCAATCAACTACCCATCATTGCGACGTAGGAATATTATCACGAGTGTAAAAGAAAGTTGTGAAAAGGTAATTGGGTAATGATGTCATGTCTTCGAAAGAAATGAAAGCAAAATAATATTGTTTCTGTCCTCATGTATGTACAGTGATTGATTCCTTCTCTGTTCATCTTGTGAGGTTCTCAGTCATTACGTTCCATTGATTTCCATACCCACTCTACTCCAATATCCCAATCCAAAATACCATTTCTCCCAATGCAGCTATACAGTAGCTTCCATTTGTCACCTAGATCTTGAGGGTTAATCTTTCTTTTCACCCTATTGGCTGACGGACGAATTTACCTGATTAAAATGTAAGAGGTGGTAAGGCATTCCCTGAGCGAGGACTGCAATTACAGAAGACTCAGATGGAGGCTAAAAGTCAGGAGTGACATTGTGACAGTGTTTGTTTTAAATAGTCAGTGACTCCATCTTGACTCATTGCACTTCTCCTGCATGCACCTCACATCGCCGTAGACCCCAGCAGACCGGCTGCCGTGATTCAATCTCATCCTTGCTTGCCTGTGAGGGATTAAACCCTTAATCCACCAGAGTGAGGCCTGCTTGTGCAGACCAGGCTGCAGTTTTCTTTTGTTTGTTGCTGTGTTCTCTACCGTGTGTGTATAGTGTGTCGCATTGTGCGCTGCATGAGTTAATAATAAAACCTTTTAGGAGGAAAACACATTCCATAGTGGAGAGGGTAGAAAACATTTTCCTGTTGAAATTTCAGAATGCCACACATGTGCCAAATACACTTTGTGTATAACCTGAAACCTAAAACATGGAATTAAGTGTTATTGTCACATAAAGGCAAACTGCAGCACAGCTAATACATTCAACTCCAACTGAGGAATTGTCTTCTTTGAGCAAAAAAAAGGAAAAAGCAGTCCGAAAATTGATAGCCCAGAATGTGTGATCAGTGTCATGTTACATATACAAGGTAGCCGCAGGCACATGTTGCACTGGAGGTTAATGAATAGTGATGGGGGGATTCGATGATTTCAACATGACCAGTACACAAATGCACACACATATACATGCGTTCAATTTGAGTCCACTCCTGCTAATGTGTTTTTCACTCTATTAGCATCCATACACTCCTGGACAAACAAGTGTTTCCTTGTAAGAGTTGTTCTCTTAGCCATAGGCGACCAAATGAGGAACCTCTCAAGGACAAAGTGGGTGTGTTAGGTCACACTGTTAAGCTGTTTTCTGAGTATAATGACAGAAGTTTTCGGACTGTTAACTTTTGTGTCGCACTGCAGTGTCGTCAGCGGACTACCACTTATTATTTATTGTTGAAGGTGAAAATACGGTACTTGTCATACGGCACGAGTAGGCATGTTCAATTAGGGCAGGGGTGTCAAACTCATTTTTGTTTTGTTAAATTGTAGTCGAAGTTTCCTTCGGAGGGCCATTATGGCTGTCAACCCAAATAAATGTATTAACGCCTCATATTATCTACGGCAGCGGTCCCCAACCACCGGGCCGCGGACCAGTACCGGTCCGTGGGTCATTTGGTAACGGGCCGCACAGAAAAAAAAAATGTATCGACAATCAATTAATTCAGCTCAAGATCCAGTTGAGCCCGCAAAGCTAGAAAAAATAAGTAAGAATTCATCGCTGACTTAACAGTGAAATTGCATGTACAAGGTGTTAAAGGATTTATAGTGCCTTTAATGTCCAATTTAAAATAATTTGTTTCATGTTATCTTTTCCACCAAGTTTAAGAATGACATTCACAAGCAATGAAAGGGTGTGTAGAATTTACATGAAATATAGAATATACTTGAACATATCATCAAACAAAAGTCTGCAGTGTGCATTTCGGAAGACATTTAATGAAAATAATCCAAATAAAGGGCTGATGTGGCACTATGTACAAATTCAAAAGGAGGCAACACGTAAAAGGTGCACGGAATCATCCGTGAATCCATTATACAGATTTTATAACAGAGTGAAGATGGGCTTGTCTTTTGAGATAAGGGAAACTTCACACCAGGTGATTCGTGCTGGCTTTAAGCAGACGAAACACCGAAAAGTCACTTTATTTGGCTCGTGTGAGCTTTAGCCAGTGATTAGTGCCGAAGCGTGTAATACATTTCCCTGGCCCCACCCTGTGGCACAATTACTCATGCGTGAAGGCACTCACACGAGCTCCCCATCCTAGACATCTTGAGAAATCAACGCAGTTAATATCTACCTTGCATAATCGAAATACCCCCAAATATTCCAGATCCACTGCTCGACTTAAAAATAACAACCACGCGCTGCCCCCTGAGCCTCCTAATAAAAACTGCTTTCTTGATTAAAAAAACTCATTTAAAAATAGTACAGAAATGCTGAACAACAAAATATTTAATGCAAGAACTCACGTTGTGCACGTTTCCATAAAAATCAACTTACTCAAAGATTTAAACTTTTTCTACCACGTGCTTTTCCTCCCAAACAAATAGGCTGGCTCACTTACCTATGTGAACAGCATGGTAAAATTGGTCCTGGATCCGTTTCCTCGGTGAGTCCATCTCAAACGACGGTTTGTCCAATTTAGCAACTGCATGTGTTTGTAACAGTGTTGACGACATCAACCATGTTTTTGGAGGATGCAAATTTACTAATCCTCATACTCACTGTTGTTTGTTCATTTTTGAGATTGTATAAGTCTACAGAACAACTAGCTGTGTCAAGGTGTCTAACATTAAGAAATAAAGAGCAAAAATAAGGACTATAAAAACAATGACAGCATTTTGTTGTTGTTTATTTTTAAGAAACAATGCAAATAATTGTCAGGATTTTCCAAGGTTGAGGACCCAAGTTCAGGAAAGCACATGGGCAAGACCAGGGAGCAAAAAAAAAGCACAAACCAAGTATGAGAATTTATTGAAAGATGAACAAAAGTTCAAAAACAAGCATCAAAATAACAAACAAATACTCGGACAAGACTTGAGCACCTGACTACTGACAGGAGCCGATGCGGCAAACGCAATGAACCAACAAAGATAGCAAGAAACCACAGAACTAAATGCTGTACACACAGTCTGACAAGACCAAATTGGATGCTGAGAAACACTTGGACAAAACACGAGGGGCTGAGAGAGCTGACTGGAAGATACAAGGGGATCGGACCAGCCCATGAGGAACCAAAAAACCCCAAAGACAACAGGACAAGATAAAAGCACGAAGCAAAACCAACTACATATATAACAACAAAAACACAGATCACAAATCTAATCATGTCCCATGTCCATAATGAGATATGGGAATTTTATTTTGTGGAGTACCAAGTCTAGAAGGCTGAGAAATGTTTGAACTGCATGAATTCTTACTGTAGGCTAAATGTAAAATAAAAACATTTGAATGCTGTACGCACTGTAGGAAAACCTCAATAGTACTACAATACTTCTCTTACAATATTCAAAACGGGAATTGCATGTACATTTTCTTTTGTAAATGAATTGTTGTTTATACTAGAGTTCATTCACAAATCTTACAATTATTTTGGTGGGTGATTGGCATTCCAGACAAATAACATTTTCAGCACTTATACGACGAATGTTGTTGATGATGATTTTTTCAATGCCTTTTAAGTAACTAGCAGGAAAGACAGAGTGCAATGAAGACCGAATGTCCTTGAATTTCAAAGACAAAGGGAAGAGTTTGTCTGCGTGCATATTTTGTTGCGTGTCTGTCTGTACCCTTCAAATATGCACTACAGTAAGGATGTGGATTCTGGCCACCTTTGTGCAAACTTTAACTTTTGACGCTCCTGCTCCTCCTCCTCCTCCTCCTCCTCCTCCTCCTCCTCTTCTTCATCCCCATCTTTCTTCTCTTCCTGCTGCTGCAGCAACACGAACCGAGCTGAAACGGGATACTGTGAGCTCCCCTAGCTCGTGGGCGCATCCTGTCGCGGTGTGCTTCCAGAGCCAGTGCGCCATGCGCCGATACCGGACAGGTGTATCCATCTGCGGTACTACCAAGCTGCCATTCGCACCCTCTCGCTTTGGGCGTTAAGCGACCGATTATCCCATACCGAGCAGGTTCAATCGCATGAAGAGGAGTTCGAAGCCCGGGACGGTAAGTTAGGTTGATGTTCGCAATAGCGCCAGTCATCGCAGTGCAAGTTGAGATGTGTTCTCTATACTTCAATGCAAAGCTGTCTTGTTGTGCTTCTTCTCCCGCATTACAATCTATCGCACGTTCATTGAATTATTTCTGCAAAATTACTCATTTTTACAAGCGTCATTTAACTTTTTCCCTCGTCCCGATTCCCGTGAAATACGGGCGCGCAATTGTTTGCTTGCGCACGAAATGCGGGATCCAATTGCATTGTCACTTTTCTAAAAACAAAGATCAGATTTACGATCAATAACCTTTTATTGACATTTGACCATATACTAGCAATTCTTTACTTGGATGTTAATAATTGTTCCCATCACACCGTTTTCATACAACAAATTCACCATTGCAAGTATGTTTTTAAATTATATTTCAAACAGGATGTGATGGTTTCAGAAGGATAAGGTGGCCACTACAAGATAGCAACATCTGCTATCCAAAATGAATACATTCACCCCAAGGTGATTCCAAAACTTTGTTCAAAGCAAATTCCCTCATGCCATCATTTCCTTTTAAATGCAAAGTTGTATTGAGCAGCCGAGGCAGAGATGCATGTACTTCTTTCCCATGGTCTGCATCCATTTCTGGTCCTCTATTCTGATTGGTCGTTAACATGCCAAAGAAAAGGTAAATACACTTGTGGAGCTAATTCTTTAGATTCTCACTAAGACGAAGTCTTCTGAGATGTGTCAAAAATTTGTGAGACTTTTTTCAATCTTTTTACCCCATTGCTGAATTTTTCATTAGCGTGGTCTCAGCTCAATGATTCCACATTATCATATATTGATAAATGGGTCTCTTGATGTGTTTAGTGTTTTCCATGAGGCTTTAATGTGTTTAGAATTGGTTGAAGTTTCAATGGATATAAGATTGATGTAGACCGATCAAAGCTGTTCGTGCCAGTGTGCTACCAAAACCACCATCATCAATTAACCTCCCTCATAAAAATATCCACAGGGAATTCAAATTGATGTTGAAATAGTTGATCACGCTTTCCGCTCTCTGTGATGTGGTGCTGAAATGCCAACATTGTGACAGGCATGATTTATTGCTTTCACCAAATGTGAGTCGCTCTCCTGGTTCGGAATGAGCATTGCATATTGCCTGTCCAAGTCATTCACTGTAGACGTAATCTGCAGATTGTACTGTATACAACTGGTTAAGTATGCAGGTTGGCCTTGTATGACAAATTCCAGTGGGTCAATTATAAATAACTGTATGCTGTGTTGACATGGAAATGTGTATGTTAACAGTATATGGCACCTGGGCTGCCAGGCGATCATAAAATGTACTGACTGTTCTTAAAACTGTTTAGAATATACAGCAGAAACTATTTTATTTCAATTCTGTCACTGGATCATTGCTACCTTTTCAATGTGGTCTTCTTTACCATAATATGTTCTATCCATCCATATGATTGGTCATTATCTGAGCCCTGAGCAACTGGGATGTCATTTTCAGTCGACAATAAGTGGCAAAATGGCCACCCCCAAAAAGGGTGAAAATGGATGGATTTCGCTGCATAATTCATATTGCACAAACATGATATTCATCAGAATATCGTGTTTACACTGGTGCGTAGAACATTATGTAAAGACCATTTTTGAGTTTCTTCCTCTTTAATAATGTACAGCTTTGATCACTGATGTCTATCACCGATGCTTCAATGGGTGAACGTGACCTTTTCATCTAGAAAAAGATTTGGGATTATTATACTGTATGAAGATAAGTAAAGTGAGCATGTTTTTTTGTTATGGACACTGTTACGGCATCTTCAATTCTTTGAAGTTGACAAGGGTGAAATTATTATTTTGTCTTGCTTATTGAATGATAACGATTGCAAAATTCATGTTTTGGCATGTCAGCCGAGAAAAATATGTCTATTCACAAGGAGTATTTAATAGCCAGTTTGATTTGCGGCTAGCTACAGACAAGGTGGAAATTATAATGAGAAAATGGAGTTGATAACTATTAGGGCCTTGATACAGGGCAAGCCATTCTGGGCAACTGCAATCACTGTGTGTGCCAATAAGTTTCAGGGCAATCGTACTGCCAAGAAACACATTTCGAGCCTCCATCGACTTCACTCTGGGTGTGAATTACATTATTAAACCTGAATGTTCTCTTTTCCTCCTGTTCCTTAGTTTTAAATAGTACTCATGATGATCAAACCAACGTGATGAATGTTTCTTATGTTCTCACTCAAGTCCAGTATTGATCATGGTGACAAGATTGATTTTATTTTTATTATACCAAGTAAATTCAGTCGTGTGTCTAACATACAGCACATACTCTATTTGATTGAAAATAGCACGACAGGCATTTTTTGCTCTCTTTGACATGTTTTTTTTCTTTGAACCACCCAAAGTGTAAATCACCTACAAGTTTTGTTTTCAAGTACCGCCACCAAATATTCCCAAAGATAAAGGACTATTGTTTGGATTGTCATTGTTAAACAAGATTTATGCAAATAATAAACGAGCAATTTCCATGAAACTTGGTCAAGGTGTGGCACGGGCCGAGCGCATGTTGGTGCAAAACCAGAAAATATTGATTGATTGACAATCAATTGAGTCACCACTGTAAATGGTTTAATCCCATCTGTCATCCTAATGTACATTTTTTTTTAAAGTGACTAAGAACAGTGACTAAACCTTTCCATCCAGGCTGCAAATGAATAGTGTTGCTAAACTTGTCACAACTTTGAAAAACTCAGAATGGGGTTTCTCACAGGCACATTTTAGGAAATTTGTTAGTCCTTAATGTTTCCCCAACACTATTTAAAATTGCTCTACTGAATGCTATTATATTTTGTTGGTAAAATAATTTGTTGAATTGATGACAAAAAAAATTGATTCTGCTCATAAATCCAAATTGTAAGCATGATTTAGTTGCTTTTCATATTGCCATTAAAAGTCCTAGCATTGCCTTTGCCCACTTAATAATGTATATGATTGTATTATTTGGACATAAAAGTGTTTGACACAGAGTAACAGTTAAAAAGTTGTTAAAGATGTTAACAATTAGAATATTATGAGTCAGTTGTAACTGTAAAATAAAAGAATGGCAATTTATTTGTTGTTGGGTGGTATTAAGTATTTTGTGCTGTTTGGGGTTTTTTTTGCTCTGAAAAAAAAAAGTATGCATGCGTTAGATTTTATAATTAAATATCAAAATATCAGTATGTAATCCGAGTCAGCCATCTTAGCTCCTCACTGACATTTGTCCTTGTCTTTCTCTCGTTCTCTCTCCCAGATCCCGAATGATGCCACCACAGGCCCTCACTAATTCTGCCTGGGCCTCAGAGGATCACCATCTCTCCCTGGACACATCAGTACCACATTTGGCTCCTTGACGTATCCCTCTCATTCTCCACACTTGTCAGCCACTGATCCATCTAAATGCGCTCTTGCTTCACTCAAAGATTACACACTGATTTGCTGGTGGCTGCTGTTAAAGCAGGCAAGTCCATTTTATCCTCTGGTGGCAACATCAAAGTCACCCAAATGTGACAGCAGGTTGCCCGACACGCTCCCTCCTCCAATTTTGGGGTTTTGCCTCATCAGTTTAAAGCAAATGGACATCCATCGTCTATCACTGAAAAGGAGACTCGATAGCTCTGAGGTCAAAGAGACCTTGATGACGCTAAAGAAGGCTTTTGCTCAATTTGTTGACCTCTGACCTGGAAAAGGACTATAGACTGGAGATCTCTATCCTGAAAATTAAAACTAAAGAAAAAGCTTGCTCATCTTCCCAACTTTAGCTAAGCTGCCTACATTCCGGATGCTGCCATGCCCATCATCAGCAATGCTAACCACGACTTCAGCAATCTGTCCGTCAGTGACGACAGCAGTCTCGACCGCATATTCACCGAGATTCCCGAGACTGAGACCATCAAGGTATGAAACTTTGGATGTGATTGTCCCTGACAAATGTGTGGCAGATCTTCATACAGATCTGACACCCCGTGCATTTTCTTCTTTGTTCTTTTTTTCACGACACAAAATATCACCACAATCAAAACCAGCACCTCTTCCTCCATGATTGTTTTGTTGGCGCTATGAGAAGTTTATTTCTAGTAGCGTTGACCCATTTTTAGGTCGCACCTCTACTGGCCGCTTGAGTTGACCATATTAGTCCAATAATCTCAAAACGGAGTAAGATTGTGGCTTTGTATCTAATGGACTGTGCGGCACTAGTGTGACATGAGACATTGTGAGAGAGCAAATTGTCTTGCAGTCTGATCCAGGCACAAGGCTGAAACAAACACAACACCCAAGACAATTACAGGTACTGCTGCAGGATATAGAAACTAATAAAAACACATAATTTAGTGGAAATAGTACAATAAAGAAATGTGGGACACAATTCGGCATTAATTTTATCATGTGTCCAGTGAACAGCAATTGCATTGATCTGAAAGGGGCGGGGGGAGTAATTCATCTCCTTACAGATAATCCGCTGCAGAGGCAACCACCTTCTGCTTTGAATATCTTTACTGCAGCAACAACATCACTGCAAGCGGAAGGCAAATGTGCGTGCAAGCTCTGATGCTTAAAAGTTCAAACTTGTCATGATAACTACATACTTTAATCACATTGTGACTAGCACTGTTGGTTATATACTATAAATTACAGATTACATTTATTTAATAATGTGCAATTCATTGTTCTCTCATTTCAATATCATAAATTTAAGTCATTCTTTCCTACTCACCTTCTTTAGTATTGCCACCTGCCAAGTACAGGAATATTCAGCTTGCATTTAAATTTCCAATAGTGTACTCCATGGTGCAGCAAGCACATGCCAATGATTGTTTGACTGATGGGCCATGGCGTATCCTTGGTGTCTATGGGGTCTTATATTGCATCTCCTTATCTCAAGTGGATCTGGGGCCTACCACATTCAAAGTTTATCTATGGTTCCGAGAATGGAAAGGTGTTTGTGACAGCGTCTTAGTGGTGACGTTTGAGTTGTCTGTTGTACCAGGCATCAAAGCCTTCATGACCTATAGAATCTTGCACACAAAGCACACCAGTCTTATTCTAGTGTAAAGGAAACTTACGAGAAATGGACTGAATGCAAGTGCGAGCAATTGCGCCTTTTCAAAAAAAACGTTGTGGATCAAAGTCATTTAAAAGATGAACATATCATTGTATTTTAAAATCTGAAATATTAACTGTGGCGTTGGTGATTCATGAATTGTTATCGCTACATTTCAAAAATGATTGTGTGACTGTGAACGATACACAATGTCAACCGTATTGAAATCCGCAAATGTTCTATTTCTGGTGAAGTTGAGTTATACAAGTCCTGAACTTTTCCATAGGGCGTTTATTACCAAAGGGCTCAGTTCATCCGGCAGCCGGAGGACCTCGTCTCCGTCGACCACCGCTTGCTGGCAGTGATCAACGTTGGGGGGAACCGCTACACCTTCCCTTGGAGCACGCTGGAGCAGTTTCCTCTCACACGGCTTGGCCGCTTGTGCGGCTGCAGGTCACCTGAGGACATTGCCAGCGTCTGTGACGACTACGATGAAGCACGCAAGGAATTCTTCTTTGATCGCTCGCCATCCGCCTTCAGGGTTATTCTCAACTTCCTGGCCGCAGGTAAACTTCGCCTGTTGCGGGAGATGTGCATCCTCTCCCTCCATGACGAACTCACCTACTGGGGCGTGGAGATGGCGTACATGGAGCGCTGTTGCAAGAGGAAGATGTACACACGAATCGAGGAGGTGCACGAGCAAGAACGACAGGAGGAGGAGCGCAGGCAGAGGAACGCCATGCCGCGTGTTATCGTGGAGGAGACGACGTACCGAAAAATCATGAACTGGCTCCGAGATATGGTGGAGAATCCGCAGTCTGGCTTACCGGGGAAGATCTTTGCTTGCCTGTCAGTCATCATGGTCGCAGTGACTGTGGTGAGCTTGTGTATCAGCACCATGCCTGACCTCAGAGAGGAGGAGGAAAGGGTGAGTGTGTTACATAACGTGAACATTCAGTGAATATCCACCCCTGCGCAACCGTCGCAGGCCACCTCAATATTCTTCTTTTTCAGCAATACTGTAATGAGCATATATATATTGAAAATGTCCCTTCACAAAAGGCTTAACTAGAAACAAAAGTTGTGCATTTTGCGTGTGTGAGTACCGGGCATGAGTATCCCGTGAACTGCCTACCCATAACAGCGTGGATAACGAAGCCTCGTGCTCACTGAGGCCTGTCCAGAATCTGTCAGTAAACACTGGAGAAATAATTAAATGGCTTCACTTTGTCACTTACATAAGGAACAAGCAGACATGCAGATGTGCACATTAGCAGAGCCATCAAGTCATATAAAAAGCGACTGATAAAAAGTCATGCACACACAAATAGCATTGAACGTGTGCTTTTTGAATTAGGTTTACATTTACAAATACAACTCTAATGAAGTTGGGATGTTGTTTAAAAGTGGCGTATAAAGCTGTCGACAAACTTTATAATTATTCCTCAATATGTCGCGTAAACTAAATACCCAATATTTCAAATAATTAGATCACAAATGTCCCTTTTGCTAACCTAGGTGGAAGACAGAACAGACTGTAATGTCTCTGTGGAAATTAAAATCAAAATCGGTCAGAGTGTGACACCAGGAAGATTTTGCAGGAGAATTTGCAGAGGACCTTATTATTTAAAAGGCCTGAAAATAAGAATTTTGATTTCACGACCAGGAGGAGGTCTTGTCTGTCCAAGCAAAACTAATAAAGAAGCTCAGACAAAAGATTGAAACATAGCCTACCAATAAGCTCCATTGCAGGGATACTGAGAACCTTTGCATGATGTTGTCGATATGATGGAATGAATCTCAGAGGATAAAAACAGCCGAGTGGTGCATTGTGGTAGATATTTTCTTGTACACAAGGCTGAGAAGCAGCTAACGAGGCAAACAGGACTTATATTCTGAGAAATGTACTGTTTACAGTTTCATTGTCAAGACTGAGAGGAATTGGGCTTTTCCCTTTGTTGGTTCATCACAGCCAAAGTAAAACAGTGGCACACCATCAGAGAAAGTAAGCTATCCTCGGGGGCCACTACGCTCCAATGTGAACAGAGCACCTTACCCATCGACTCTTATTCACACAGCATTTTATTGATCCTTGGCAAGACATCCAGTGTGTTAGGAAACAATTTACAATGTACGGCTGACTGTATCTTCATACGTTTTCAACATTGTAGAGTGCGTATCGCCAGCTATTTGGAAAGTAAGACAATTTCATGCATCCATTTATCTGACTTGACCAGTGTCCAAGTGAAGCCTGGTGATAGCAGTGAGAGTCTTGTCATCTTTAATTCAAATGGTCCATCTCTGTGCTCCTTCCTGCTGGAGAGTGGCCAAAATTCCCTCATACGCTCATCATTCACCTGAGTCGAGTGTGGCTGTGTGAAAGAGTGCAGAGATGGATAAAGTAAGTCGAAGATGTCGGGTGAAAATGGGTTGGTTGCCTGAGAGAATGAACTATATGAACTAAGTATGGAGCTTCAAAAAGACAACATAATTGAATGAACTTTTTACCCCTGATTCTGTTCCTGCATAGACTTGCGCTTATGCTTGTCTTCAGCTCGTCACTTCAATCACTTAGTGATCTCGAAAGTTTTGGTTGCAATGCTATATTTTAGACATTTGGTTCATCCTTTGTCTGCTTTTTCATGAGTGCTCTTAATGTAAAACCTCTAAATTCTTTGTAATGGATTATCTGGATTTTGTTCTGTTGGGAAGCAGAGCCCTTCCTTGATGTGCTCCGTAAATGTATGAAACATTGATACCTGTCAAAAAGTTATCATCAGATCAAAATAGAAAACAAGATGCGAGAAGGATTGCTTGAGGAGGTCTGCAATCTGTTTGTCGAAAACAAAAACTTTAAAGTCACTAATTATAGCAGTGAAGTTTTGAAATATACTTGCATGTAAAGTACGTTAATGGACCACATTCCTCCAACACATCAGAATCAGGATTTTGGAGTCAAAATTCAATAGGTTACTAAGAAAAAGAGCAATTCTTTTACCTTTGCACCGCAATATAACACAGAAGAATAATAGGGTATTTTTGTCAAAGGAAGGCAAAAAAGGGCAGCTGTCGCCAAAAGCTGCTTTTCTCCTTCTGCGCCAGTCCATTTGAAGGTTAAATCGGTATCAGGGTGGAACAACTCTCACAACAAATCTCTTTCGGTCAAGCTCATAATAATTCACAGTTTATGGAGAAATACTGCCACAGATAAAAGTTTTAAAAGTTCATAAGCCTTCTCGCTGCCATACGCATTTTCACTTAGACTGTTCAATTGGGATGAAGGTCAATGTACTGATACCTAGTGCTGCTTTAATACTATTTTATTGCTAGTCCTGCAGTTCATGGCCCATTTGCTGTTTGAAGACAAAGATTTAACGGATTTCTGACTCGGGTTTTTTGGGGGGACTGATGAATGTGTCTGGGTATGTCTAATACCTGGATAGCAATTAACTTTATGAAGTGGAGTAGTCCCTCTTGCAGTCACTGTCACAAATCAGAACAATATGTTGCTAACAGATGATATGAGCTTGATCCTGTCTTTATTTGGTTTAGCTTTACGTGCCTACGTTTGTCTCACTACTTCAGACACATAGTGTATGAACATACAATTTCCACTCTAACTGGGTTATGTTTGACGCTAGCATTGATTTGACTGCACTGTGACCGCTAACCCAGCACTGACCCCGGTAAGCTCTCTCAGTAAAATCTCAGACATGATGTCTGCAGTACAAAAAGAGTTCGGTTCTGTGCAGTGGGAATCACACATCGATAACCTACTGCTGTATGCTGATGGTCCGAGTTTTTTTCCCATACCGTCACCCCCGCCGTCACTTGTAAGATGTCATTCTGCTCCTGCATACTCTGTTTTCATTTTTCTCACCCAATGACATTGTCTTTTAAAAGGACCATCAGATTTGCTCTTGTTTTGTAATTCGGTCATTTTATGGCCCGAGGAGTAATTGAAGTGGCCATTTACAACGTAGGATTTGCTGTTCAGTAATTACGCTCCCCAGCATCAATTTCAAGTATAGAGAGAGAAAAAGAGGTAGAGGATAATAAGAAAACCAACATCGTGAGAGCAATGTTGTGGTCAGTCTTGATACGATGAACATTTAGGATCTTTTTTATTTTATATTTTTTTTGTACGTACCCAAAAATATTTCTTCTTGGCTAAATAATTAAAATGAGGGTCAGTAGATTTTTTTATATGTACTGTGTAGTGCTCATTAAGTATTCATGTGGTGGATTGAAACAGAACTTTAAGGAAGACAGGGGCTGCAAGTCAAAAAGTTAAGAGAAAAATAAACTAAAAAGCGATGATCAAACATCAAACCAGCGATGTAAAGCCTCTTTTCTTTTTTTTTTCCTCATTCATCTCCTAGCATAGGGAAGTTATTAAAATTTTAGACCGTCTGACAATGCAAATGCCGTCTACTTTACATACGATGTTTTTGCAGTGGAATTATTTCAGTCCAAACCTGTTCAAGGGTAATTTAACATAGAAATGCTTGGTGGAATAGATTCTTAACACATTTGCCTCACAGTCAATAGGTCTTGGTAGCACTGATTATGAATTTAGGCCTTCCTGCGTGGAGTCTGCATGTTCTTCCAGCGGTTACATGGTTTTCTGCACGCACTTGAAAAACATGCACATTATGGCAAAACTGTAAAGGGAATGAGTCAATTAAATTAAATGGCTGTATTTCTGTGCAGTGTATGCCCCGTGATTGACCAGAAATCAGTCCATGGTGTGCACTGCCTTTTGCCCATAAGCAGCTGGGAGCTCCAACTCAAACATGGTCCCAGTGAGGACAATAAGTGCTATAGAAAATGGATGGATGGAATTGAATGCTAGGCAAATTAGTGCAAAACATCCCCAAGGGCTGGAAGTAAGGTAAAAGGTATTTGTAGTATAATTGCTAATTGCACTTAAGATAGTAGCCTGGATGTTGTGAGTCCTTGAAGGTATACTTGATTTTGCACAGGATGCAAGCATCTCAACGGTAGGTCTCACATGAACTAACAGAGGCACAGATCATTCAGACAAAATATCCACTAGTCCACTTCAGACCTTCAGGGGGCAGCGAAAAAAACTGCCATATCGCAATTTACCAAACTTCCTGTTAAATGCCAGGGACGGCCATATTGCCAACAGAACAGCATGCAAGTTGGGGGAACAAATAAAGGAAAGCCTGTTAGTGAAAGAAAAAAAAGCTTAAACAGTGAAAGCAAAGGAAAAAGACCCCAACAAGACTCCTCGGTTCCTGGTCAAACGCAACTGGTAGGAAATGGACTTGGATGTTAAGTTTGGTTAATGGTTTGAAATGTTTGGTTCAAGCTACAAGCTGTGTTTATCTGAACTTTGAGTGGCTCAATCAATTTGAAGTATTCACAAAGGCAAAGTGGATGTTTATGTTTGGCATATGCTTATGTTTAAACACTCAGTTAAGTTGCTCATTTACTTTATTAGTTACTTATGTTTCATACTTTCCCGGTATATGTATGCAATTACTGAACTTAGTTAAACTTAAAATAATGCCATGTTGTCTTTGTTTAAGGTTATCAACCTAACCACCCTCTAACCTTGCAATAAACTGTGAAAAGAAAAGGAAAAAGAGGAAGATCTGAGTTGTTCTAAGAACCAAGGCCCTTTTTCAAGTTGGAGCAAAGAACTCGGGAAAAATCAGGGCAACTTGACAGAAGAAATGCGATGATACAGTATGTACAAAAGTTGGCTTGAGCATGGTTCTAGTTTATTGGTCGTTTCTGTTGATTGTGTTAAATCCAAGCAACCGATGCAAAATGTGCACTACTAGCACAAGCGCCGTTGATTCACTATCAATCAGATTTTACATCGGCGATTGAGCCACATCCATGCAGACTTTCGATTGCACAACTCTCCAAGCAGCATTCTAGTGCAGCCGAAACAGGAGTTCAGAAGATTTGTCCCAGTATGAAGAGAAGTTAATTGTTAATATAAGAAAATACAGAATAGATCAAGAAAATTTTGTCGAACATCAACCTTGGTGTGCTACATGTTTATTTTCCCCTCATAATTTTCTTCATTAGGCTGATAAGTGAGGAGCACCACTTTGACTGTTCCGTTGAGATTGACATGAGCAGACTGCAAAAAAAGAAAACAAAATGACATTAGGCACAATGTGGCAGCTTGAAGGGAAAACAGATATGGAAACCATTGAACAGTCCCTGAGGCATTCATTCATTCATTCTATGATTTTCCAAACGCTTATCCTCGTGAGAGTCGTTGATGTGCTGGAGCCTATCCCAGCTGACTTCGGGCAGTAGGCGGAAGACACCCCAAAACAGTCGCCGGTTAATCACAGGGCGCACATAGACAAACAACCATTCACACTCACAATTACACCTACGGGTAATTGGAGTGGTCAATCGACTTACCTTGCATATTTTTGTAATGTTGAAGGATACCAGAGTACCTGGAGGAAACCCACGCAGGCACGGGGAGAACATGCAAACTCCACACAGGAAGGCCGGAGCTGAAATAGAACCGGCAAACTGTGCACTGAGGCAGACGTGCAGCCACTGTGCTGCAATCAGAGCAATCTTTCTGTCTGCCAATTGTATTGTTATCAAATCCGAGTCTTGTGATGTTTGTGTGTATTTGTGTGTGCATGCATGTGTGTGTGGTGTCACTTTTGAAGTGGTGCCTCGCTATCGTTTTAAAAATATGTGGCATCTCTCTTTAGAATCTGAAGTATCTGTGTGGATGAATACCAATATCCAGACTATCAAATATCAAACAATGCTTAGACATTTAATGTGAATGCTCAGGCATTCCCTGTGTGTTCGAGGATGTTTAACTCAGTTTGACAGTATCAGTGTGCAGCAGATTTTATGCCTATTATAGCCTATCTGGTTAGGAGATGTTTTCTTTCCATTCTTCGCTGCATGGCTGCCAAGTGGGATTAGGGGAGAGAACAGAAGTATGAGGTATTTATCTTGTCCGTGCCAGAACAGGATTGGACAGCTAACAGAGTACAGATATTCAACACAATGCAGGGCATTTCTTAGAGCTGAGCGATATATATGAGGGCAGGTAATGTTGTATGAACTTGACCAGTGATTACGGCAACTTCTTCACATGTAACGCTTAGATAAGGACACCTGTACATTATAAAAATGTGAAGCATTCATATTTATTTATTCATATACGTGCCGTCACGTCACGTTTCAACCAAATGAAAAATAACTGGCCATTTGTTAGAAGAGGTGGTTAGTATGCGTCACTTCTGCTCAAATCTGAACACAATCATGTTAAATTCAAATCAAAATTAAAGCATCACAGGAAATGAGGAAAACACATGCATCATCGGTGACGCTTGTCTGAGTCAGCATTTCTCAAAATACCTTTTAGAAGCTTCTAAACTGGTGAAAATAATGGCATAACAAACAGCATTTTTGGCTGGATAATATTAATTATATAATGCATGACAAATGTGCACCATTCACGTCTTGACATTATAGTCACAACTTTTGTTTGTATGAAAAAATGCCAGTGTAATTGCTAAGTGAAGAGCTAATGTATCTCTATTTATTTACTTTGGTCCAGACCACAAAACACCTGCCAGTATGAATGCTAAATGAAGGGCTAATGTATCTCTATTTATTTGATTTGGTCCAGACCACAAAAAAACAATGTTGTTCAACAAACAATGGTGAATTGTGCAGTCTCTTTAAAAATGTGCCAGGCCTCCAATACACAGCAAGTCATTTGGGGCCCATCGCAGAAGAGTTAGTGTTGAGTAAGTACACTCATTGATTTTTCACCAAGTCTTTGTTTATTAACAAGGTCTTTAACCGAATTGGAATTAATCCTTTACTGAAAAATGCTGTTGGCATTAAAATCAAAAGCAAAGGAGTGTGATTTTCCCAAGTGTGAAATGAAGATCTTTATCGCAGTTGGTGTGTAGTGTGATTGTTAAGTGAAGAGCTAATGTTCCATACTTGCACACAAAAGCAGCTTTCTGTGCAAGTATGGAACTATTCTCTGAAGGACCTTTGCCACAGTTTTCTTTTACGTTGCGGAGCGGCGTGGTGGCTTAGTTTGCATTTTACACAAAATTTATAGTTTGGGGTTCAAATCCCACCTCTGACTTTTCTGTGCAGCATTTGCATATTGTCCCTATGCTTGCCTTAACAGGGGTTTGTGGGATTGTTGGGTTAATTGAAGACTAATTCAGGCGTGCATGTGAGTTCATGTTTGTCTATACTGTATGTACCCGAGATTAACTAGTGACTATTTAGTCAGCTCGGATAAGCATTACTCCCGCGGAAAGAGAAAATTGATGGATGGAATGTTATCGACAAAGATGAACACCTTCCACTGTGCGTACGCGTACTTACAGCTCTCAGGTTACAAGGGGACAGTGCTGGTGACGGATGGAGATGTCACATAATACAAGGCCTTTAATAACCCATGACGCATGGACGCAGTACTTCTTTCTTTCTGTCATTGCTCCTCGCCGTTTGACTGACTTTGACCAAAGTGCTAGGTACGTATAGCAGCGGGCTCGGTGAAGTATGGCCAAGGTCCGTCACAAGGTAACGCTGATTGATGGTCCAAATATTTTGTTCCTATTTCTACCCACAACCTTTGAACACAGTGGGATTACAAGATTGATTCATCATCTTTTTTATGAATTGAAATATCGAACCTGCAATAAGATGAGGTATAATAGAGTTGCAGTAGATGCTGGACACTATGGTCTACTGTATTTTTATGTTGCTAGGGCAGACGTATCTAAGCTTTAACCTTGAAGCCCAAAAGACTTTTCTACAATTTTTTATTATGCTATTTATAATACTTCATCCATCTACTCTCTGTACCGCTGTCCTCACGATGCCAGATGACTTTGGGCAAGTGGCAAGGTAGACTCATGGACTTCCTGGTTACCGTGTAACTGCAGGACTTACATGAACAGATACAAGCAACAATTAAGGGTCTTCAGTTAACTTAATGGAACATGTTTTTGGAATGTAAGATGAAGCCAGACTACTGAAAGTAAACCCAAGCAAGTATGCAAGTAACATAAACCTCATACAGAAAGGCCGGAACCCAGATTCAAATCCTCAGCCTTAGAAGTGTAAGGCGCCTTATTGTAATACTGACACTATATTAGCTTAATATATTTTGATTTCATTATCCATCCATTTATGCAGTTATCCTGTTTGGAGTTGCATGGACAAGCATTGTTTTGACAAACAAGCATTGCACTCACATGGGGTATTATAAGCACAGGGACATTATACAAACTACACATAAAAAGTTCCGACTCAAGATTCGAACCCTCATGTGTGAATCTGATTCTGAATTAAGCTTCTTCATAGCAGGTTTGCTTATCTCTGAATATGCTTTATTTCCTGACTATTATTATCTATCACACATGTACTTTACATCTTTTATTTATAATAATAATAATAATAAATTATATTTATAACGCACTTTACATTTGGGGAAATCTCAAAGTGCTACATGGCAGATAAAAAACAAGAAAACAAAACAAGGACAAGTTTAGAACAACTGGACGACAACCAAGATATGAGAAAGAAAATTACGGAAATGCTAAGGTAAAGAGGTGAGTTTTAAGTCCAGTTTTGAAAGTGTCAGTGGATTGGGGTGCTCTTAGGTGGTCGGGGAGGGAGTTCCACAGTGTAGGGGCTGTATAGCAGAAGGCTCGGTCGCCCATGGTGCGCAGCTTGGTTTTAGGAACGTGGAGAAGGTGAGAATTGGATGAGCGGAGGCTTCGGGTGGCAGGTTTTGGGGCAAGGAGTTCTTTATCTTGTGGAATTTGTCAAAGACGGTACATA
This sequence comes from Syngnathus typhle, assembly GCF_033458585.1. Lineage (NCBI taxonomy): Eukaryota > Metazoa > Chordata > Actinopteri > Syngnathiformes > Syngnathidae > Syngnathus > Syngnathus typhle. Next base: position 8,468,213 of record NC_083744.1, read on the forward strand.
ATATAGCGCATTAACTGATCCACTAGTGAAAAAAACAATAGAAGCTTCTTCTTGTCTTACAAGAAGAGGACACATTTACGCTTTAAACCCTGCATGCAATGTTCACATCTTGGTCCCATTGATGAGGCAGTTGCCTGTAAACCAAATCGTGAGGCGATGGTCCTCAATCCCAGTGGATGGCAGTGAACAAGAATTCTTACAAAAATCAATTCTGAATAGAATACAAAAGCCAGCAGCTGTCATATGCTTGACCGAGCGTGTTTGTGTGCGTGCGTGTGTGTGTGTATTTGATTCTGACTCAAAACCCAGCACAAATTAGATCCCTTCCAGTATCTTGACTAATTTCAATTGGAGCACATTATCACAGAAAGACAGATGTTTATGATACAGCAACTGACTATATTTCCTCACTTCTAGGTCCCTTACCATCTGTGCTACCATTAGTACCGACATCAAAGTAAAGCATATATTTTCCCCAAGTGCTAGGTGTTTACATTCAATTCTATGTGAATTACAGCAAACAGAGACAACTGCTACAGTTTCCATTATTAGCATTTACAGCTTTTTCAATGCTATCTGTATTATGTATTTTTTAGGGGTCAGAATTGTTCTCAAATTTACTAATCTCAACACATCAGGCTATGGCGTATAATGTTTTTGGAAGCTTTTAGACTCTTGATCCCAACACAGCACACATTTTTGTGACGTGTTAAAAACAAATGTGATCTCAATTGTGATTGTGTCTTCAAGCATCACAGTTGCAAGCTTCTAATGTTAATCCAAAACTCACTGGCGGGAAATGACGCGTTGAGTGTTGACGACAGCTGCTTTCCACTCATTAATGTTAATCAGGGGAGAAATCGAATGCGGCCACTTGCGTGTGTCTGCTGCATGACTGTCTGTGTGAGTATCAAGTTTGTTCCCGTGGTTCTTGGCAAACATTCCGCCATATTATATTGCCATTACACTAAACTTCCTTTGAAGAAGAGAACTGACCATCAAGCCATACATTTTCCATACTGCTTATCCTGTTCTAGGTCATGGACGGATAGATTACATGAAGCATATCACTACCCAAGGAAAATATGTCAAAGAATCAATCGTTTCACCTGAGTGATTCTGTCTCCTCCTCTTTTCTCACCATGGTGGAGTTTGACTAAATTTGACAATGAATCTGGATGAAATGAAAATTCAAAAACCCGTTTGGGTCGTCTGCTGCGTTCATGTTGAAATGAGCTGTCACAAAGTTCCAGGGAGAGTAACACAAAGGAGATAAGGTCAGCCACTCGCTGTGACTGTTTGAAGAGACAGAAGAAGAAATCCTGTCACTGTAACAAATGGCCTTTCATACCAGGGGTGAGAACAGTGGCACAAAGCCCTAATGGGACAAATGTCGGCACGCAAGACAGAAAGAGCAAAGAGGAGGGAAATAAATGAGAGATAGAAAGTGCACATGAGAGACAAAACATGTGAGCAGAGGGCACAAAGTGTCCGAAAGATTGATGTGGGAATGGCAGCCCTGAATTCCCACAGTGCTTTAAGGGCTGGATGTCACACCGAGGCAGTGTGAAGAATGTTGGCTTGTTTGAGGAAGACGGCAGGTGTAGAAGCTGATGTTTACTTTGCTTTACCACTTGCTTTTCTCAGATAAAGACTTCTTTTAATTATATTTGTCCTTTCCTTCAATACAAATCTGCTTGAAGTTGCTTCGGTGATTAGGAATACATTGTTCATTTTCTGGGCTATATTTGTGGTATTTGATTGATTCTAGATGAATAATATCCACATTTTATTTATTTGGGCATTAAGTTGAAGAGAGTAGTCATGGTACTATTACAGTATCAGCAGTTTTTCCATAATGCTGGCTCGGTATTGAAAATCACAATCGCTGTTCTATTTCGTTCCTAATGGGGTTAGCTTCTTATGTTTGTGCACACCACACTCATCCAACCATGACTTATGTACGGACACCTGGGCATGGTCAAGCTCCTTCCTCAGACTGTTCGCACTAATTTGCATGCATAGAATTGCCAACGTTTTAATCGTGATGATTTTGCATTTGCTAAACGTAACACATCTATTTTGTATTGCATACCGGGTAAACAACCATTTGAGGACATTAGCTATATATATAAAAAAGAAAAAGTAAGGGAAATATTCATGATTTTATGTTGGATGACGCATGCAGGATGCTGATGCTGCAATTTCCAGCTTGAAAAGAACATTCCCATAAAACCTCTTAATGCTACTTACCCAAGAACTGAATGGAAGGCTGACCGTGCCCAAGCTGCTAATAGAAATAATTTGTTTCGCTGCCAAAAACAGCTCATCTCAGCTAAATAATAGAAATATGCCCAAAGGGAGGCTAGTGAAGCCCACACGGCAGACGTCAAAGACTTAAAGTCACATTGAGTTTAGAGATTCAGAGGGGAAAGAAGTGATAAATGAGAATCAGAGGAATGGGACGCATATGTGTCATGTAGAGAAACAACCGAGGGAGTTGTCTTTCACTTGGGGGGGAACTGAAACCGATGAAGACTTTAAAGGAGAAAGGGTGAGCTGCATCTGGGACGACCGGCAAATGACGGATGAGAGGGTGGGAGTGCGGAGAGGCTGATGAAGGAGGAACCGCAATGAATGATGAGGAGGAGTTGAAAATGAGAGGGAGATGGTTGCTGGGTGAGGAAATACAAGAGAATGGAAATACATGAGCACAGAGTCAATGCCCAAAGGGCAGAGAGAAGCTGTTGGTAGCCAAATGTCTTTCCTTTATATAATTTTAAGCATCTAATTCAGATATGCACAAGCTAGAAAATTAAAAATACGCACACTGGAAAAATCTAGATTCTGGATCTGCTTCACACTTATCAATCAAGTAAAAAAATATATATTATGCAACCCCACTAGTCTAAAACATTCTGATGAATCTTGCACTTTTGGAATATGAACTAAGCAGAAAAATCCATCTCATTGCCGTGTTGCCTTTTGTCAACTGATAATGACATCACAGAGCCTAACGGCTCAGCTTGCGAACGGCACATGAGCAACCCCAGAAAACAGGGAAGTCATGATGCCATTTGGAGTCGACAGCAAGTGGCAGTGCAAGGAAAAGCCCCGAGATGAATAAAAACAGGATGCTTCTGCTTAATTAATAATCCATAAATCCAATATCAAGCCGAATTCAGCGTTTTGACTACTTGGTGGGAGTGAATGGACCATTTTATTTTAAAGAATTTGGGGGTACTTGACTTCTTCCCCTTTAAGTATTCACTCTCTATAGTATTTCTTCAAAATTGAAGAGATTATCATCCGTGTTTACTGAAAACGAAAATAGCATTCTTAATATGTTCAATATTGCATATTTTTTGCAACTGAATTTGGTGGATTAACATGGTGGTGAGAATCCTTGTCTGAAGCGTGATTTAGTATTTGTACATTGTGTTATCGCAACCTTTATCTCATTATTTAGTTGCGCTAGTGTGTCTTTCTGCCAGTCTTCATTTTCTCGATCATAAAAGTGATTTATTGTGTCCCATTTCTGTCGATTCAATGCAGCTGTAGCAGTTTGGGTTTCCCCGTTATGATTTGTTACGGATAACAAAGAGTGACAGTTACGTGTGAGGCTTGCTAATGATTCTTCCCTTCATCTCACACTTTCCTCTTCCGTTTTTTTTCTCGTCATCCAACCCTCTGTCCTCTCCAGGGCGAGTGCTCGTCCAAGTGCCAGAACATGTTCATCATCGAAACGGTGTGCGTGGCCTGGTTCTCTCTGGAGTTCATCCTACGCTTCATTCAGGCTCGCAGCAAGTTAGAATTCCTGCGCGGGCCACTCAACATCATCGACGCCATGGCCATCTTGCCTTACTATGTGTCCCTGGTGGTAAAAGAAGACCCCAACCTGGAGAGCGATCGTCCAGGGGGAGGTAAAGGCTACTTGGACAAGCTGGGTCTGGTGCTGAGGATCTTGCGGGCGTTGAGAATTCTTTACGTGATGCGGCTGGCTCGCCACTCCCTCGGCCTGCAGACGCTCGGATTGACAGTGAGACGCAGCACTCGTGAGTTTGGCCTGCTCCTGCTTTTCCTCTGCGTGGCAGTCACCCTTTTCTCACCGTTGGTCCACCTGGCTGAAAGTGAACTTACGGGCCCTCACGACTTTAGCAGCATCCCCGCCTCCTACTGGTGGGCTATCATCTCCATGACAACAGTGGGCTATGGTGACATGGTGCCTCGATCCATCCCTGGGCAGGTTGTAGCGCTGAGCAGCATCCTGAGCGGGATCCTGATCATGGCCTTCCCTGCGACCTCCATCTTCCACATGTTCTCCCGCTCCTACCAAGAACTCAAGATGGAGCACGACCGTTTGTTCAAAGAGGAGTGCGCCGCCGCCGCAGCTGCCGCCGCCGCAGCTGGTGCCACCGCAGCTGGTGCCACTGGCGAGTTGCAGGAGGTAGGGATGGCCGGAGAAGAAGGTGGGAACGTGAAACTAGAGGGCTCGGCCGCTATTGGACTTGCCTACCATCTGGACAAGGATAGTGTGCACTCACTAGAATATCTGGCTCTTTTAGGAAAAGGGGACGATGCTGCAGCAAATAATCACAGCCTCCCAGCATCAGCTTTCTGAATGAACATCTCCTTGCTGTCAATTCAAACATTCCAATCCCCATGTTACATGAAGAAAATAAACTCATCTCTTTCCACGTGTATTTTAAATGCATTCAAAATAAGGAGATTACATCTGCTGCATTTATTTGGCTCTTCAGTGTGACGCACTGGCACAGACCTTTCGAAAGACTCTTTAAAACCCTTTAAACCCTTTGGTACAGGTTGACCTCTTGAAAGCCTTCGCTGCAATATTCGTGACTCTTTACTTCCATGAACATGCAATATCAATCCAAAGTTGCTTTTTTTTTTTCTTCCACTGTGAAAAATACTGTGCAACTTCAAATGTAATACTCACTAGCCTCAATGTCAATGTATCAAATGACTCATATTCTCGCGCTTCATTGGACATACGTGCACATCTAATTCGCCCGGAAGCAGTTTCACTGCAATGCAAACAAATATAAACATTATTCCACAAATTAATCTAAGCTATGTAAACGCACAATTTTTGGCATACAAAGGGATATCCAAAGCCAAGCTAGAATGTGGTGAAACAATTGTATGGAAAAATGCGCTTTAAAAAAACTCAAGCAAAATGTTACGTTGTTCGAGACATGAAAAATAATGTAATGGATCCTTTTAGTTCCTTTCTGAGATGCCTATTGCCATGTAATCTGATTTGGTTAATGCATGTATGTCTAACCATTTCTTGTCGGTTTTCAAAAATATTTTGGGGACTTTTTTTAATTCTGAGCATAGAAGTGAAAACCTATACAATACAAATGACGAGAGATAGATTTAAAAAAAAAAATCAAACATGATACTTTTATAAACTGCTAGAGAGAAAGGGACAAACGAAGGCATGATTTTTGTGAGTGACTAGTAGAGAATGAGCGCTAACAACCATGAAATGTACTTTGCAAGGCTCCAAATAAAAGCTCTTTCAATAATCAGAGGCAAATCCAATTTTTGTCTCAAGTGTAAGCCTCAGTGATGTGCAGAGTCACGCTGCGGAACATTTCAAAGAAGAAATAGAAGAGAGCTTCTCCAGCCAGCCTTGTAGATAAGTATTCCACAAACAACAATCTTCATCTGTTCGTCGTCACACGCACAATTACACTCAAGGTAGATGAATGCCATTTCTCTGTCAAGCCCTATAAAGTAGTGTGATAGGTAACATCTCCAAGTTAGGGATAAAGCCACTACATACTGTTAAGGGGAGTAACCTGCCCCTCCCCAATGAAAGCACACAAGGACGTACCAGATGTGAGCACAACCTAGATTAAATTTAGGATTATGGGACACAGCCAAATTGTCAGAAACTCAACTGTAACCAATGGTTTGAAATGTGATCTTCTGGATAGTGTTTTCTCTCCACAGATTACCAGTGATTCTTTTTTTTTGGCCATATGGTGTCCTATTTCATTTCAGTGACAATTTTGATTCATGTGATCAACATATGGTTTGGAGTATATATCTATTTGGATTGGGTAATCCTGATTCACACAAATAGGTGTGATGGATTACACAAGGTATAGAAGTCAGTTTTAGAGTTTAGAATTAATCTAAATAGTCAATATCTCAGTGAAAAGCTTTTGAAATGCCATGTCTTGAATTTTTTAAAAAGTTTTTATTTTGATTTTATGATTATTTTGAGGTCTTCACTAGAACTGTTAATTCTGCTTTTGTTTGCTGTAACGTTGAGTTATATGCTCCACCCGGGAGTGGAAAATAAGATAAAGACATGTCCTGCAAAACACATCCTCCTTGTTGAGAATAATAAGATTGCTGCGGGAGCAGAGTTCGGAGTTGCTTTCAAGCACTTTTGTGTTGCACAAAAGCGATGCTGGCTCTCCCATGGATATTTATTTCATGCCGAGAGCAAGAGGTACACCTCCTTCCAGACGGACTTGCTGTCAGGCCAAACAGTTCAATGAGTTGTCCCAGATTTTCCACTCTCGACTAGACTCATTTTACCTCAACCCATAAATCCACCAATATTTAATGTGTGTGGTTTTGATGAGCTCTACCATCACACAGTGCCCCATGGTCAAATAGCACCACTGAGCACAAATTCAGTCATGGCCCATTTCCTCCACACTCCGTTTAAAACAAATATGTGCTTCACTCCAAGCAGAGAAGTAAAAGTAGCTGTTCTTATCCATGTTAAATATGTGGCTTTCACAAATAAAGCCCAACTCACTCCCCTCTGCAGTTTGGTAAATATAAATACCCGAAGACACAAGATGAGAAAATATCTTCACATTTCGGTTTTTAAAGTTGGCTGGCTTTATGCTCTCTGCAGATTATGTCAATGTAAGTGAACTCCACAAGACATCTGATAAGAAATTAAATCTAATTAAACCAAGCAGCCAATCTGTAGGAATTCCCCCCACACACAGGCAACATCCCCTCATTGACGAGATCAAAAGCACAGAAGTACAACTTTAAATTATTATCTGCTCAGTCAGTCTAAAGTGAACCCGGGAGAAACTTTAGCTCCTAATTGAAGTGACAGAAATGAAAATGGAATGACAATCCGTGCCACAGTCTGACAAGCATTTTGTGGACGTGTGAAGCAATCTAGGGAGATATAAAAAATATGTAACTGAAAAAATGGTTTTACAAAGCGTACTGGATTTCTGGGAAAGGAATGAGTTATATAGACACACTGTTCATGTGCTATTTCGAGGTTATTTATTTTGCAAGAAAATCCAACTAAGTTGGCTAAAGCACTCAGAACGAACTCACATTTGTTTGTTTTGGGTGAACCCTAATTTTCTGCAGAAAAATTCACTCTTCCGAAAAGTTCCATTAGGAAAGAGTTGGACTCCAAATAAAACTCAATGCATTTCAATGTGAAAATGTAACAATGCAACCATGCACACAATGCAAGTGTCAAAACACAATAACAACAGCCAATTTCCAGGGTACATGGAGACAGTCAAACAACTGTGTTCAAAAATTGGGATTGCAAAAGCTTTTTATCAATCAAATTTAAAAACAAAACACAAAATCTCCCAAAAACTGATCTGATTAAAATTTGCTGCTGACCAGGGTAGTCTCATAATATATTTGCTACTGGCAGTATTATGCAATGCAATTTGACCAATATTTAACAGAGCAATTGTATTAAAATGTGTTTTCTCGCTGTGACTATTCTAAAATAAATGTTTGCTCGCAAGGAAACGTTCCCTCGCCCACATATTAGTAGAAATGGGAGTGATTAAAGTTTGTGTTGTAGTTTAAGAGTGAGGAAAGGGTCCGGCATGTCTGGTGGGTGACCTGCGTGCGCTGTGAGATTGTTGGCTGCTTCCCCTCAGCATCGGCAGCGTGGCCATCTGGGTAATCCCACACATACACCTGCGCTTTCTGAGAGGGTGCCATCAGAGGTCATGCATAGGCCGCTACCCTGAAGCGAAGGAAGGGGGGTGGGAGACATGGCTTATAAAAAGTAGAGACTTTTGTGGTAATGCTATCTCCCCAATTTGTTTGTTTAGTTGCGTGCTTTCTTTCAATCTTTGCCGGATCATTGTGGCTGTCACAATTCATATATCATGATGCCCTCCTGGTTATATCACGAGGATCACGGGTGAGCCTAAAGTAATCCACTCATAGACCATAGAACAGAAAGACAATATACAGACAATTTAGTGTTAAATTAACCTCCTATCACATTCTCACTGTAAGACCAAAGACCAAAGCCAGCATTCAATCCCAATCTATCCTTCGAACAAAAGAAATGAATGGAAAGAAATGCACTGGGTTATTTTGGGATCTTCAAATTCCTTTGCACATGGATGACCATGTTATGGAAGAGAAGATTAAAGAGGTTGTGTAATCTGTAATAGGGGATGATGATATGATCTGTCTTTTTATCCGTTCCAAAATCAGCTCGCGCTCAGCAAACAAAGGAGGGGTGGTGGGCCATACACCTGTTGTCATGCCTACTTGGGCACGTACAGTCCAGACTGATCCACAGATCATTACTTATTCACATCTAAAGGTCAGATCTTCTTCCCCTGAGGTTTGCTGTGAGTGCTGGCTGAGTTTGTGTGTGTCTGCAGATTTTTTTGACAAGGACTGTCAGACACCAACTATAATAACTTCCTCAATTCTCACCAGCATCACTTCACTCTGAACATCCACTGTGGTTGGTGCTAGACAGTACATCCAAATAGATAAAAGCAAGTCTGTAAGCTGCCCTGTTGGGAAACTCCACAGTCAGGATTGTCTTTGTTCATCTCACACAAGGCAGAAAGAGACTGACCGAGCTCAGATCTGGCCAACATGCCCAGCTTAACAATTACAGAGTTCAACTTTCTTGAAAGTTTTCCACACACAAAGAAAGCAGCAATGAGGGTTTGCATACTGATGAATCTTGCTAAAAGCAAACATTGCAATGCTGCTTCTCGTAATTTACAAAGATATTGTCATAATTGTTCTTTATGCAAACTGCGACGACACCTGACATTACAACAAACTTTGCAGATATACTATGTAAGCAGGCACCTGGCCTAGCAGTTAGCACTGTCTAGCAAAAATCTTCTCCTCATTTTGGCATACTTTCGCCAACATGTTGGAGCTTGTGGAGAATTACTGTCCATTCACCCAGAAGGAGGCTTGTGAGGTCAAATATAATTGATGTTGGTTCACACTCTCTGATATAGTCCCTCACAAAGGAGTTGGATGGGGTGAAGGTCAGGGCTCTCAAATTTGCACCAAACCCAGCCAACCGGGCCTTAATGAACCTTGCAGTGTGCAAAATTTGCCTCAAATATAGTAATTCCACAAGACTTTATCTGACCCCTGATCTACACCATACGGTTCCCAAAATGTTTTAAAAAGCCAGATAGATTATTTGAAAATGTATTAGGCAAACGTATTGCTGACTTACCATAAGTAGAATCTAACATCGCATTGTGGCCAACGGTGCAATCTGGGTCGCTTATTGCAAATGTTGGCGTCGCAAAATAGTGATTAAAAAGTCTTCACGGCAAACGCTGGATGGGTTAGCGTGCATGTTTCTTCTACTTGGTAGCTGGTTGCCAAGATCATAGACAGACAACAGCTAAAATGTTTGTGTGGATCTTGTGAAAAAAATAATTATTCAAAGTTTAAATTGCTCCAATAATAAGGTGTTCTCAAATGTACTTTGTACCTCTATATCTGATGTGTGTTTTGAAGGCTATTTTCATGTGATTGGGGGAGGGGAATACTATGTGATTTGACTTCTATAAAAGTGCATCCTAACGTAATAATCACCATAGAAGAATTAGAATCCTTGAGTGAGACCAGTTAAATTAGAATTACTGTCTGTCATTGACAGTGATTGTGTCTTTCTCAATTACGTTTCTCTCAGGGGGGCATCTACAAAGACTGAGCCATTGTAAACACTCAAGCAGACACTTTTCCAGATGAGAAAACAACTGTGACTTTGTTGATAAGGTGTGTCATTGGGTGCTTGTGTGCATCTGTCATCTCCTCAGCGGACACGGAGATAAAACTAGACAACAAATATGCAGAGAAGTGAGGCCAACAGTGGGAGTAGGTCACTCGGTGATGGTAGAGTGTCCTCCCCCCCAAATAATTACAATGTTTTACAATGCTTACACAATGACCTTGGATCACAATCAAGTCACACATGCACACAAACACCCACGCACACATATGCATGTTATCTTTTGTGGTAATTACATATATTTACAAATCTGTCCAACTGTTGATGTAAATGTAACATTGCAGTATAACAATATGGTGCCTAAATAACACAACACTTGAGCTAATTCTTATGGGGATTCTATACCAGCACACAAGCACAAGTCACAAGTGTATATTAGTAGTGTAGAAATGTGCACATAATTGTAAATCAAAAGATTTTTTTTCTCAGACAAAAAAGTCCTCTACATTCATTCAAGGTCAGGAAAGCTCAATGATTTGTATCACAAAATTCAATATAGAAAATACCAGTTTTCCCCTTGACTATAAGCCAGCCAATCAACTGAGACGTCTACAATGAGATTGTGCAATGTTTGCTTCGTTCAGTGCATGAGTAGCGCGAGAGTTGTGGCAGGACAATTCCACTTAATCGTGATATTATGGCTGCTCACAATACCCCGAGTATTAGACAATTCCTGGTAGAAAATATAAAAAAGTTGCCAGAAGGCTGGGGAAGCGCATTTGATACCAGGGGGATTATTTCAAAGGAGAAAATCTAAAGTTTGAATATGTGCATTTGCTCACTACTTGACAACTCCAAGCCACTGCTTCTCTTATGCTCTACATGCTAGGCTGTTACATTATACTGTTAGGTAGCAATGTTATGCTACAATGTATACGTTATCTTGCAGTACCTTATATCGTATTTGTTGTGTAATGCTACATTACTTTATGCAAATTTAGGCTACACTGCATCACATTATGTTGTGTTGCGTGGCCAGCGCTACCATTTATTAATGGTGGTAGGAAAATCCAGAAATGAAAAATTATTAGTATTTTAGAAATCCAAATGTTGTTTATTAAATTCTGTTTCGGTCTATCCAAGACTATATAGCTTACAGTAGTTGGATCTATGCAACATGACCACCTATCAAGAAAGCCTTTTTGATGATGTGTTTGTCCCGAGACAAGCAAGTGCAAAACAACCTGATGCCAAAGACAGTGACGCATGCTCAAGACACACGGCGGTGGAACAGTCCTTCAGCAGATAACACTTCCCTCTGGCCTATAGTGTGTCACTCCTCCTCTGCACATATTTATAATTCAGGAGGTGTTCCTCACCGTCTTTACCACTGCTGCAACCTTCCCAGTCATCCCCACCACAGATTTATAATTTATCAGCCATGCCTATAAATCTTTGATTGTTTTTAGAGCACCCGTTGGGGATGTACTGTATAATTTAATATTCTGTAGCCGACGTAAGCCTATTCAGTCAGAACATTCAAACTTTTTTTGTTTTAATTGCAAGGTCATGGAATTTCCATCAATAGACCGTTCACAGTATGTCAACCAAACAGGGCAATTTTTAAATACCGAATCATTTTGTTATTCATCAAGTAAAAGGAGTATTTTTGCTATTCACCAACTGCATGCATTTTAGAAGCCTGTTGACGAGGGGGTGAAGTTTATACAGGAGCATTTAATTCTCATTGGGAGCTTCATCAGAGCAACCGCCGAAAGGCAAATACATTGTGATTCTTCCAAAAAAATGTTTGATTTGGCTCGGGCTGCAGAATTCTCATAATATGACAACATCAAATCAAGTTCATTTCATAAACAGAGGCATACAATAAGAACTGTACCCTTAGTTGTGGGACTAAATGCAGATGCACCCAGCAGAGCACCATTCTGGGAATCACGCCAATTTGCTGCTTAAGTGTTGCTTTGACATTACCAAAAGCTCCAGTGTTATCAGAAGACCATAAATACAAAATTGTTGTCATATTAAGGATACACTGTAAATTAACTGCTCTCACTGCTGCTGTTGATTTTGCTGACTCAGGTGCCTGCAGAGTTTTGGCTTCAATAAAGTGCACATGGCTGATTGTGGCCAGTAATGATTTGGCCCACTCCAAACGTCACGGTCAAAGTCTCAATTAATAGACTCAAGACTCAATTAATAGTTTGGTAAAGTTTGTTGGTACCCGCACTTAAGGGCAGCACAGGGTAATTTAGGAACAACTGCTGATTGGATGAAATGGACTCTATTTTCAGATATGTCACAGTCAATATAAACCTTTGATATCAGTCAAGGATGTATCAATGTGTTTTTATTCAAATGAACGTTTTGTTCTCAGTCATTTTATGACCTACAATACAACCATCCATGAGAGTACGTTTTAGCTATGTGGAGTTTGTATTGACACCAGAATCTTTTGGAAAATATCGCTATTGATATTCTTTTTAAAACAATGTACCAGACTGTTGATATGACCGCCTTAACTATTTTTACCAAGTCTTAATTTTTGTTTGTTTTTAAGCATTGTGATGACTTTCTTTATCTTGCTTGGTCCTAGGACTTTATATAAGTAGCTTCTGTCAAAAAGTTGTCAAATGCCAACTCAAAACTTTATATATATATATATATATATATATATATATATATATATATATATATAGTATATATATCCTTATATATAGATACACTACCGTTCAAAAGTTTGGGGTCACAAAATTGTTTGGGTGACCCCAAACTTTTGAACGGTAGTGTAAATATTATTATAATAAAATATTATGAATTAAATATTATAAATTATATCTTATATTTGTATAAGATTATATATAATCTATGAATATAAATTTACATATATATTATAAGATTTTTTACACAGAAGATTATATATATAATCTATAAATAATTATCAAAATAAATATATACACTACCGTTCAAAAGTTTGGGGTCACCCAAACAATTTTTTGACCCCAAACTTTTGAACGGTAGTGTATATATATATATGTATATATATATATACATACACACACACACTATAAAAAGGATCTTCTTTTATTTTTGTACGTTTTTGTCAATGCAAGAAGATATACGTATATCTCTTCTCATTAGTGTTTTGCTATGTCAAAATGACCATTGCTTTATAAGAATGTTAGTGCGGCCATTTGTAAGGACGTTTGCAAGGACATTTGCACAGTAGGCTACTGCATATATTAGTCTTACTTTCTTTTTGCTGAAGGTAAGAAAAGTAGGCGAGTACTCTTTTCATGCTGAGACTTCTAAAACGTCATCTAAGTAGATTTGCAAAGACGCTGAAAGACCGGTGTCTTTGTCAATCTTTGGAAAATGTCAGCAGTTGGCTATCAAATGCGTATTGACCATCGAATTTAACACCCTACAAGAAAACACAACAAGTGCACACTGATGATAAACTGCTGCAACTACCAAACATTAAGTGTCTGGTTGTACAGTTGGTTTTAATGGTTGTTGGAAATGGACCAATGATGCTTGTGCTGCTTTTGCTCTAACATGCAGGTCCCGCATCTGAAACCCACCATTCAGCGGCGTTTATTTCCTGGTCCACGGCACCACACTCACCAACATCATAGTGCTAGTGGGGAGTCGTGAGCGGATGCATGCTTAGAAGTTTACTGAGCTTTTTAATGCTCATACGAGCCAGAGGAGGCTTGCTCAGATCGCCACTGCGAGTTAAGTGAGAAGGCTGCTGTAAAATTCCTCAAGAACCCTCCCACCATGCACCTGGTTATCATGAACATTTAACATTACTAAAGGAACATATTCCATTATTTGCAAAAGGAACTAAATTAGAAAAGTTGTCGCTCTTTAACATTAGCACAATCATTATTGAAATATATGAACACAAAGTCAATTGTTTTCCTGTCGAATTTGATAACTTCTATTTTGTTGCTTAATGACACGGTTTTCTCCACTGGATCAAAGCAAATGACTCTTAAAAAAAAGCGGCTAATTTGGTTCTCTGCTTTAGGCTGAAACTGACCTTGACTACAGTTAAATGCTAATTACAGCGTCGTTGCTGTAAACACCGCCTGGTGCCTTATTTAGAACTACATAGTCCCTCTGACACATGAACTATTTCAAATGTAGTCTTTAGTCCTGTGAATTCCTAATACACTGATGAGCACAAAGATGATAGATGTTGAGGATGCTCAAAGCATACTAATTATGTTTGACTCGCGCAAGGAAGGAACTGCCGGTAAGCGTTTAGATAAAAATGAATCTTGTTGCAATCTTCTGTGCCTTATCTTGAACTCACTCTTTTGTCGCCTTCTTATCAAGCAGTATGTCAGTGAATGAAGATCGTATGATAACGGATCATTGTGTATTCTGGTGCTATGGGGTGCATGACAAAGTACTCACGGACAATCGCTCCCTTTTCAGGATTCTTTATTGACAAGAAGAGTGATTATGGAATGAGTTTCCTTGCGGCAGGTGTGGCTCTCGTTCCATTCTCTTCCTGCATCAAATGGATCACGAAGGTCAAGGGATGGAACAACAAGGACCGTGAGTTACGTCAAGTCGTGACACACTGAGTGAAAGACAGCGGGTGACCTTGCTGTGTGACCCAGCAGTGAAAAAGAAAAGATGCTGTCAAAATGCAGTAATAAAAAACGGTGTCTTTCGCAAAAAACACTCACCATTACACAGGAACGCAAAATGAGTCTTCAATAACTAATTAAATGAAAAACGTCTAAAATATTGTGACTTGCATAAAAAAATTACGATTCTTGATTTTGTAAATTAGACGGATTCCTTTCTTGTCTTCCAAATAATGAAATCCAGGCAATGATTTGGATCAATTCATTGGAAGGAACGATTGCCTCAAAGTTACCTATGCTAGTTACGTAAACTATAACTAGCAGCTCTCAGTGTCAAATGGTAAACCACTTCAATCTATCCATGCATCCATGCTCTTTTAAAGAACATGTCCTTATTAGGGTTGTGAGTAACTGGAGTCTATCCCAGCCCGAGGTATCAAATCCAGGTCCAGAAGGTGGAGATTCTTCCACAGGTGCTTCTAACTAACTGAGCCAGACTAACTGGTTTACCTGCTGGTTGATTAGAAGCATCTATCTTAAAGCCAAACTGCAGAAGATTTCTACTTTCTGGACCTGGATTTGACATCTCTGATCAGAGTTGGGAATGGAATGGAATGTTGCCAATTATATTGTTAAGTGTGTGCTGAATATAGGGACACGCAAGGGGTAGGGCCAACAGGGCTAGTGCCCTGGGATCCACCCTTTGCCTTGTTCTTTTTATGCCACACATTTTTGGTCTAAATGCATAAGTGACTTTTCCCAAGACACGTCTCTGTGTGCCCTGCGATTGGCTGGCAACCGTTTCATGGTGTCACCCGCTTACTGCCCGATGACTGCTGGGATAGGCTCCAGCACGCCCGCAAACCCCGTGGGGACAAGCGGTATAGAAAATGGATGGATGGACTATTGTATGTGTGGCAAGTGGCACCACAGGAGGGCGATCTGGGACAGGGTATAAATAGGAAGTCCCTAATTGTTGCGAGATGCCAGCTTCTTGTGGGTGGCCACAGAGATTGCTGGGCCCACGTGGTACGGTAGTGACTCTTGATAATTTGGTAATTATTGTATTTGTATTTCAGTAATTTTTTATGATTATCTGTGGTAAATGTGTTTTTATGTGACAGGGTCGATTGGTGGTCAAGGCATGGTGTGTGAGTGACCTCTCAGGTATGCGGTATTTTAATTAAGCGTTGTATTAAAACGTATTTTTAACTGTTTAGTGACACCTGTTTTACTTTTTACAGTTGTTCACATTTACCAATGCCTGCTGTCCTTTTTCTTTTTATGTTCATCCTGTCCTTCTTTTTTTTTTATCACTTACCGTTAATGTGTTCCTAATACATTTTGTAAACTTTAATTTTCTCCTGCATTACATTAGTATGAAGAGTTAATATACTGGTCACTTGTAAAATCTTTTTAAAACTGTCTTGACTAATGTTCTTATAATTGATTGCAATTGGACAGACTAGTGAGAGTGTTTATCAGTGTATTACTAATCAAATTATTTCAAGGGGTCATGTGATATGGTACCTGCATTATTATTAATATCAGTATTAGTATCATTACAGACGTATGATTACTCTATATTAAAAATAAACACCGTATTACACCACAATCTATTAAAAAGGCTTGAAGAAAATAAATGTCCTATGTTACGAGAGTGAAAATGAGTCTTGATTGCCCTCTAGTGAAATCCCTCTATGCATTGGCCACTGTAAATGTTTCAAGTGTTTTTAAAATCACAAGCAAATGAATAACGGATTCGTTCTTGCCCAGTGAAATTCATAGTATGCCAATTGAATAGTTTAATTAAATTAGTGAAGTGAAATAGTTGAAACAAATTATTGCTGAAACACTCAAATTGCAAACAGTATCTGTTAATAAAGTAGCTAACAGCAAATGCTATAATGACAATCTCACTAACATCCTAAAATGACTTTACAGCAACAACAACACATTAAGTTGGAAGCAGCGTAATGAATTCTCTTCCCCAATGCTGACTGGAATGTAACTAAAAAAAACTTTTCATCATTTTCTTTGTCTGCAGAATGCTTGGTATGTGCAACGGTCGAGAAAAGTAGCCTTTATATTCCTGAACAAGCAAGAGGCCCCAACTCTTCACGGTCTAACGCAAATGCAGTTGTTTGAATAAACAGATCACCCTCCATAAAATTACAATAACAAATTCTCAACTGAAGTGTATAAACACTCTTCTACCTCTGACTCACTCCACAAACCAATAGACACAAAGTTGTATGAAATCAGTGAAATCAGAATTTAAAGAAACTCAACATTAAAACACACACATGCCGTAATGGCTGAAGGCCAACAGGAAAGGGAGGCCACTCATTATTAGAGAGGAAAGGAGCCATTTCTAATCTCTCTGAGCACTTCCTGCTGTAGTGAACCGATAAGTTGCTGCCTCAAGGTCGACGTGAAATTTGCGCTTTTACAGTCTGCACCTCATAAGATCCCAGGTACAGGTGAAGTTAGACATCATTTATGAAGTTATACCAAGTGATGAAACATGTAAGAATAGATGGTGACATCACGGTAAGCACAGCTGCTCCAAATAATTCACCGATAATCTATTTGATCACAAAATCCAACAACTGAGAATCGCATTCATCATGACCTGCGGTTAGTTTTGTTGAAGCCAGAAAAAGGTTATTTACTTGAATCTTCTGTGTGCGAGGTTAAGAGGACCGGCTTGCTTTTCACACTCTGGGCTAGAATGTGCAGGATCTCATGCATGTGCTTTCACTTTGGGCAAATGCATGGGCCACTTTTCACATTCACCTCCCACTGTGCCTTGTATTTGCAACAAAAAAAAGGCGAACCGACTGAGCTCTATCTGAACCCTCTCAGCATTGCGGCCCATAAAGCAGAAAAGAAAAGAAAAGAAAAGAAAAGAAAAGAAAAGAAAAGAAAAGAAAAGAAAAGAAAAGAAAAGAAAAGAAAAGAAAAGAAAAGAAAAGAAAAGAAAAGAAAAGAAAAGAAAAGCTTTGAAGTCTGTGAAGACTTGGTGAAGCATCTCCTGGTCATTTTCACTTCCCAGAAGTGAACCGTGACCAAAAGATCTCCATGGAAACAAGTGAAAGTGTTGGAGTTGTTTACTGACGTTACTTTTTTTCCATCTTCTTCCGTGAACTACCTGCTTAGGGTCATGTTAAGAAATGCTGCACTGGTATGATAGCTTAAGTAAGTAACAGGGTAATGACAAAGTGGAGGTAAGAGGAGGAGGAGGAGTATGATGAAGAAAAGGCAAAACCCAGCATGAGGAAGAAAGTTGGGTAAGAAATCCTCTGAAGCCACAAGATGATGGCTGGGTCTTCTATTGGAACACGGTATGCAGGCTTTGCTTCAGATTAGGGTTGGCAGGGAGGGGCGGGTTCAAAGCGAGACGGAAGAAAGTGCAGAAAGAAGCAATTATGGTGGGAAAACTTTGAGGTAACTGAACGTATGTAAAGACTTGGTGCTGGTTAGGGCCATTAAAGGATTAGGAGACAGTCATTAAAAGGGAGCAGCCAGGCTTTGCAGTAGTCACTGATTCGAAGAGAGCAGATAAACAGGATTTTAATGACGAATGATTAGCTCTACTTCTGAGAGTTTAGTTTAATGACTATATAAGTAGCAACCTGATATGCATAACACTCCCGGCAAAGGCACACTTGCACATTTCTAGTTCTAGCTCTTTCTACTGGCTTCCTTTATTTTCTACGTTGCTTAAAGCTTGCCTAAAAAGATATGTGAACCTGTGCATATTCAGTTTAATTTTGAACGTTATTTTGATTACATATTTGTTGTTTGTGTATAATTCAAGGCAGTGGACCTTTATCTCAGTGAAGCTATTATTGCCCGTTTTATTCAACAATTTATTCCAATTCCCTTTGTTTAGTTCAGCCTCCCTCTGCCTCTTATTTTGTGCACATTTTGAGATCATTCCTTGGCCAGGTCCTCTTCTCTAATCGAATAACTCTTTTTAGTTCTGCTGTTGCCAACTCACAACATGTAAAATGGCCCGCTGTCAAAGTTTTGTATTTCAGAAAGCACGTTTCTTTGATTTACAGAAATGCCGCAGGAAAGAGGCAATGGTCTCACTAAGGAAAGTGTCAACAAGCCAAACAAGATAAAGACAGCCAATAGCAATCTGCACTCAAACAGCATTATGTTCCACCCAAAGCAAATCAAAACCAAATGCTCACTGGGCCTTTATAGCACTTTTATTGCTGCAGAAATGCAGCGCATTAAAAAACAGAAAAACCAAACCACTCTGTCATCTAGTAAAACTGATACCAAACTGTTGCGTTTTGGTGAAGACCACGTAAAATCACTGGCACCCTTAGTTAATTGTAGCATCGGGTAAAACAAATGCAGCATGTACGGCAACTAGTGGCTTCAATAAAATGACATGAGCTTGAAAAACTGGTGGACGCTGTTTAGAAAACGTGATGAGTCACTGCTTTAAATATTTGCAATTTTTTTCCTACACTCACACACGCACTTCAGTGTTGGAAAAAAGTCACTTCAAATGGGATACTCAATTGCATCAGTTTTTCCTCATATTAAGTGTCCATTTAGACAGATTTCAACAGATGAAAACACTCTTGTGTTATTTCTACATTGTGGCCTCCAACTTTATTTGTGTAATTTCTCCGCAGCTTAAAAGATTTTACAAAAAATAATAAAAATATGCACAGACACTTACTGGCCACCACATTTGGTACAACCGCACAATTTTATTTTTTATGGGTCTGGATAAGTTACACAGTACTGTGTTTACGCTTACTTGCCATGCGAGAGCTGTACACCACTACAAACAACATTCACAATAAGAGTTAAAACGACACAAATTCTAACCAGATGCATTTGGAAGCTATTTAGACAATTTGGCTCAAATCAGCTCACTCGTCATTGCCAATAGTCATCACACAAAGCAACGGCCAATTCTTCACTTTTACACCATAAGTTTATTCATAGATGAAAATCTTGCATGTTCATCAGTCACTATCATTGCGTTTTGCTTTAATTTGTTACATACAGCATTATACATAGTGTAAGTAAGTTCAGATGGAGCATGCAAGTGTGACCTGCATACTTCAGTGTGCAACTGTTTATGCAATATAAATGTTTACATTCCAGAAATAGCAATTGAGCAGGATGATGATATACGTGAGACGAGGTCAGCAAATATCATTTGAAGGATCACAGTGGGGAAACTTGCCAGTGACAAATTCCCTTGTTAACTGTGGAAGAGAAAGAAAGCACTCTGATAATAACAGTAAAGGCCTTGCATTTTTACCATGCTACAAAAAAATCTAGGATTAAAAATAACTTCAAGATGCATTTGTGATAGTTTTTGTGTCTGTACGCAAAGTCACCGATTAGGCTGTCTGTCACACAGGTTGCAAGTTCCAATAAAAATGATCAAAATACAAAATGCAAGCTATTTGGAACATTAAAATGTTACCGCTGTAATTTATTCTTAGTAAATGAAGGAAAAACTTAACTAGAGCTAAATTCAGTCAACATTGTATTAGATTTATTCCATTGCAGTTCTCTTGTTCTCTTTTTTGTTTTTAAATCTACCTAGGTTTAAGGTCAAATGAGACTGTATTTGCTCAACCAGACACTGAATAACAGTACACTGACTATTTACACACTGCTTGTCACTCTTTCACCCATTCACTGGAGTTGTACATATTTAGTGGCCCCTTCCTGTACTTCCCTCTTGACTCTTTTGTTCAAGTGTAGCTGGGGCCTCCCAATGACATGATGGCTTGTTCCTGTAAAACTAATAATGACTGAGATTTGTGCGGGCTTAGCATTCTTTCACCCCTTCACGGCTTGCCACTGGGAACGGAACAAGGGGAGGGGTAGAAGGGTCCGAGTGAGGTTTGCTTAACACACGTTTGTGGAAAAGAAAGAAAATGCAAAAGGTCAGTTAAAAGTTTTTTTTTAAAAAGCTAATGTCACAAAGTGGTCAGTTTCATTTTCCAGAAGCACAACGGATGCACTACTGCAGGATCACCGAGTTGAACGTATGAAAACTCCTCTGCTGCTTTCCCAGCCGCACTCTCGTAAATCATCCTCTCCCGGAGATGCAGTCACCGGCGTCCGCCGAGGGGGTCAGCAAAGCTCACCAGCAACATGTGTAAATCTAAACTGCAAACTATGAAACACATTTCACATATTCTTGACCTAGAAATCCACATAAGGATCCCCAGATGTGGGAGGAGATAAAACGAAAGGGCAAAGGGGGAGGCCTCACTGGGACTCCCCTCTTGCTGGGACATGTGCGCACAGTGTGCCAGCAGACAACTCTGATGCACAGACAGCTGCCATTTCTCTCTTCTCCCTCTTATGTTTCTCTCCTGCACCGCCACCACCACCCCCCCCCCCCCCCTCTCTCAACTACGTATTCCCTTTCCTTCAGTCTACTGCTGGCCCGCACTTTTCCTCAGGCGAATATAAAGGCAGGTCCTGTTGGAGAGCGCTTGTGTAATCTTGGCTGCACATGAGCACCGGGGTCTCTTTGCCTGATTCAGCTGCAAAAGCTCACACGGATGAGCTCTCGCTGCTCGGTGGACAAGGTTGAGAGAGGGAAGAAGGAGCACCTTTAAGGACAAAGTTGGAATTAAGGTACTGGAACTTTACGCGCACCATGACGGGATCTCTGCTGCTGCTGCTGCTGTCCCTGTTGGTGCTCTCCACAGGAAGTGATAGCAGAAGAATCAGGAAAAGAGGACTGAACCAAAAGGTGGGATTAATGATGTCACCTTCACAGCCTCACAATGATTCAACTCAAACAGGTGTGAGTTAGAAGGGACTCCATTTATGATTTTTGTTTGCGGAAGGAGGTGAAAGCTCCAGGTGATACAGCACAACGGCTGCTCTGTTACAAAGAATGTGATGAGGTGAAAGGTCATCAAAGTTGGATGGCTATTTGATTTTTATTCTTGTTTGGCAGTTCAATGCTATGTGTGATTTAAATGATAGGTTAATGAATAAACAGGTGTACTATTAGATATTTTATATGATGCTTTATGAAAAATACCGGAGACTGATTACTAAATTACTTAACAGGAACTCTACATTTCATTAAGTGGCTGGGCAGAATTAGTGGAGCACAATTATTTGTACCCCGTAGCCACGGTGGGAAAAACTAACCATAAAACCCTAAATGTGATTATATGTATTCATCATCAAGTTCCATACAGTGAGTGTAAATTGTGCAAGCAGGTTGGAATAAGTCACCCATTTTCATATTTCATGTGAGCTTGTGAAGAGGAGACTGTGTGCATTCGAATGTGCGTGTGTGCGTGCGTACGTGTGTGTGCGTGTGTGTGTGTGTGTAGGGACAGAGCGGGCCCCTGCTTGTTAAGTCAGCTCAGTGTGGCTGAGTGATCAAAAGTTCAGTGTAGCGTGATGCCTTGTCATCCTCTTGTGCTTCAATGTTCTCCCTTTCTGACCAGTTGAGGATATTGTCGGCTCTTCCTCTTCCCTTGACTTAGCTGGTAACCATTCCACCTCTCCTTAAAAATACTTTCTCTCCTACCCTCGGCCGTGTGCTTCTTTTACGCTCACACGGCGTGCCCATCTTAGTTTATGGAATGGGCTCAAAGTTTGGACTTCAGCCTCAAAGCTGCTCCAATTGGAATGTGCTGAGATGGCTGTTCGCAGGCAATTTGCCTCTTTTCTTTTCATCTCTATCAGTCTCTTTCAGTCTGTCATTTCTTTCAAAATCACCCCCATACTCCATACTAAGTCATACTTCAGCCAAATCCAGTTCCAATGCATTTTATGAAGGCAGAGGAGATATTTGTTCAGCGACTTTTCCAATAGTTTTTCTTCTACACCTTCTTATATATGACATTTATGTAGTTGAAGTTAAGACTATATATTTGACTGCTTTTACAATTTCATATTAACAGTGGTCAACTTAATCTTTACAAAAAAAATAAAGCAGGAGATGCATCTGAGAATGATGCCATTATACATTTGCCATTTTTTGTGTTTGTTATTTTTACTTGATTTCTTCACTTCTTTTTACACTTGCAAATATAATCGGTCCAAAACTTTAAAGTAGTCAGGTCCTAATAATTCGAGCAGCAAACAAGCCAACATGAATAGGAAACTTGAGTTAAGACCACAATCTATTTTATAGTTGTTTTACTGTCACAAAACCTCAAGAGGGTCAGAATAGTTGGCTTTTTTTCTAATTGAAACGCTCTCTCTTGGTCATACTAAAGATGACAAGTTCAGCAAAGTACACCTCCATGTCTGCCTTCTTTCGATGGTATGACTCATTGTTTATTCATTATTTCATCATTACCCATTTGACCTGGTGTCAGATAGTTTCTCTCACTTAAATTGTGTACATCACCTCCTCCCTTATCTAAACCTCTTGTGACCAAGGTCAAAGGTCAACAATAGCAGTTACTCAACATTGTCTCCGTGTTTGAAAGGGAGTGGAGCCAGACATGCTTGACAGACAGACTAAAGAGCTAATGGAAAAATAGATTCCATGTGACAATAAGTGGTAAGACAAGTAAATAGAAAAGCTTGTGTGTGATGTAAAGATTGAACACAAGATTTCCACCGCAGCGAGTTCTTTGAAAGTACCTGAACTTGCACACACATGCACATCATGAGACTCGTGCAGACACAACACAGTCGTCTGGCTCACACCTGCATGGGCACTGGTGATGTGCATTCCAGTTCGTTTAGGTGAACTGGATCTTTAGAATCAGTTCACTCAAAAGATTCGTACCAAACGAATCGTCAGCTCTGCAGACAGTCACAAATATATGCTTACCTTGGCCTGGGCCCTCTGGGAAAAGAAACTTGCAAGCGGGAAGAATTTCAGCATTTATGAAAAGGAATATAATGCTATGCTATCCTATGCTAGGCAGATGGAAAGATGTATGGAAGGGTTATTTTGCAAGAGTAGGCAAATTGCAGAACTTTGACTGCATTTACCGTACATGAAATTGAGTGGAGCTGCAGAAAATGAGGCCTGACAACCCAAGAGCTAACCAGATGTCTGCTGTGGGCAATGACACTTGGAAGACATGTTCTTTCCTGTCCACGCAAGAGTGGGTTTGACTGGGACCTTGGTCTCAAGAGGCTATAGCATTCAAACATTGTGTGTTAGTGTGTGCATTCACGTGCAAAGCCAACCCTATATTTATTTTTTATATTTAAAATAAGGACATGTTAGCCAAACTTGTAAGCAACTACTCAGACATCTCCAAGCAACTTGATGTTCCTGTGACTACAGTTGCACAGATTCTGTTTAGTAATTAAACATCCACAAGACTATAGCTAACCTCCTGGCTGTAGCCACAGGAGGTATATTGCTGACGGATTGAAGAGACGGATTATCCAAATGGTAACAAAGAGCCCAGAAGAATTGCCAAAGGAATTAGACATTAGCCTATTCCAAATGACCTTGAGCAAAAGGCTGACTGCAATGTGGACTGGTCGTTGGCCAGCTAATCACACATTTGCAGGGTCAAAGTGGAAACAACCCACCCACCCTGCCTGCATTAAAATCAGGCAAATGTACCATGATGATGTTGAATAAAGATGGAGTACGCTGTGTATGAAACCCATACATCATGTCAGACAGGAAGGAAATATCCTACATCTTGATGGAGAGTTTTGCAGGAGCAATTGGGATGTGATCGGATACAAGATAATGGGTAGTTACACTATTACGCAGTCCCAGTCGACTTTGTGCTCCTTGTGCACGAGTTTAACTGTACTAAAGTTGGTTATTGTATGTAATATTCTAGATATATTACAAACAGAAAACAAAATATTTTGGCTTTTTGTAAAAAGACGACAAACAACGATAAGCAAGAAAGATTTAAACTGTCTCTCACAAAGTAATACAATGTAATAATTAGCACATTTTGAAAGTCCCTTCCAACTTCACATAATGTGAATCAAGCACTCAAATAGCCATCAGCCCACTTAGCTAAATGCTGCCAGACAAACTAATTTGTGTCTAACACACATTCTCAGTGTGTGATGGCACTTCCCGTGCCAAACGTGGTTGGCTTTTATTTTCCGAGCTGAATTGCAAGCACGTTTGTCTACGCTGCCAAAAAAAAAAAAAAAATCCCATCACAGTGTGAGGCATTGTGTGCAGCCTACATAGGCTGATTACTGATTTAAGACAGAGTTCACAGAAGGATCCAAAGAAGTTGAGAATGCAATGAGACACAAATTGAATTACTTTGATTTCTGCTTATCAAAAGGAAACCAAAAGAAAAAAAGTTTTCAGTCTACCATCACATAAACCACACAGACTACCATGACCGTAGCATAGCAGAAAGACCATGAAACCTGTGTTGGATATGAGGAACATTATTTTCCCACGGTACAGTTCACTCGTTTTGCCACAGCTCAACTCACCATTGACACCATTTTTGGACATGTGGCTTATAATACCATAAAATAACCTATACGCTGCTTCTCTTGTTATATTGTGGCTGTCATGAGTTGTGCAGTCAACCCTATAAAATAATATGGCGCCATGAGGTTATTCCAAAGCGAAAATGAGAAAATGGGATTTTAGGAACAATGACCTTACCCCGGAAAAGGAATTCAAGTCTCAAATAACAGAATCCAAGTTTTCACAACATCAAACCACAGACACAATGGCTGTGATGCACATTCCATCACGTTAGCACACAAGAGCAGATGTCAGCAGCAGTGTGTGCATTCCTGGCTGCACGCAATTGTCCACGCAGGCCTCGAAAATTTATGTTTGTCGAAGTCTGATGTGAGGTTGCTTGCCTCCGGGTTTTGTGGCCTACTTTCCGTTCACTCTCAGATACACCATGGAAATGTGTGTGCGTGTTCCAACTGTAAACTACCTACTCGATCCAGGTCAAGACATTTAGAAGGCAGCGTGCAGTCTGTACTAAAGCCAAATCTTAGAACACAGTGACTGATGGGTCAGGACCCAAAAGTGGGTCGTGGGAACATTTTAGGTGGGTCACAGACAGATAGTAAAAATGTGTAGCATAGCAAAATAGTGTATATTTAGATAATTCCGGTCTTATATGCACTTATTCATTTTTCAACGCAATGCTGCAAAGTGTTAGATACCAAGTTAAACATTAATGTTTACAATTGTTACAACAATTGTTGGTACACTGAAAGTCACTTTCAACATGTAAGCACATGTTCATGTTTTTAAAGGGTATTGTTGAAAGAGAAATATTTTGTACAATAAGGCCCGTATCTCTGAATTATATACGGGTCCTCGGGTGACAAGGGTTCAGAATCAACACGAGAAGACATTTTGCTGCTCTCTAGCGGCCGATTTTGCAAAGACAAATTCACCAACTTATTTTCTGGGCTCCTAGGACTACGAGCATCCCAACCACCCGCAATCCACACAGCACCAGAAGAATGACCGCTGCCCACCACCCCCTCAGATGCTCCCAGAAAGGGCCTGTGAGGTCCCAGGCTGCCGTTCAGACTCAGAGTGTGAGCGCCACAAACGCTGCTGCTACAACGGCTGCATCTACGCCTGCCTGGAGTCTGTTCAGCCCCCACCAGGTCTGTGTAACCAACAAATCCAATCCTTCATCAATGTTTATAACTGCTTCTGTGTCTTTGTCATCACGAGTAGTCCTTGACTGGCTCGTGCAGCCCAAGCCTAGGTGGTTGGGAGGCAACGGCTGGCTACTGGATGGTCCTGAGGAGGTGCTGCAGGGTGAGTGTGCAGTTACTGGAATCATTGCAATGTCAACCTGCAAGTTCACCGAGAAATTAAAACCATTAACCAACAAGTGCAGGGCTTCACTAAATGGGAGAAATTTAATAACTGCTGCCTTTGTATGAACATTAACTACCTAGAACAGTGGTTTTCACATTATTTACAAAAAATATTCAACGAGTGCCATCATCACGACCGACAATAAAATACAGTAGCACTGTATCATTACAAGGCCCGAAGGCTTATCCACCCTTTGCTAAAAATGTTTCATTCCCTTATGCTGGACATGCACTAATATGTATTTTTAATGAGCAGCCGAGGCGTGCAGTACAACAGAAGATGGCGACGAACCTCTCCACTGTCCCACTGGATACGAGTGCCACATCATCAACCCAGGAAACCCCGCCACTGGCATCCCTAACCGGGGACAGTGCATCAAGCAACGTGCCAACTCTGGTAGAACTTCATGAACTCTTGGACATACTGTATTCTTCATTTGAATCTAGAGCTTCAAATGACCTAAACTAATAATCACCAGAGTTAAAAAAGGACTAAATCCTTATGATAGAAACAAAAGCTGATGAGATCCCGGATTGGCAATCCGTGAACAGTGCTAAATAAAATCCTTAGTCCATTTTTGCTGCATTCATTTTGGCTCAATTACGTAAAGCATTTTTCAGTATTTGCATGCATTGATTAAGTGCTGCGATACAACTTTGTTACCTCTTTTTCCTTTAAGATGGACGCGGTCTAAGACACAAATTTTTCAAGGACTACAAGGACTACTTAGGTAAGTGTGGTAATAAGACCAAATGGTAGCACACAACCATCATGACTAAGTCTGAAGCATTAACAGTTCACCTGACCTGATACTTTTTCCTTGCAGGTACCAGTACAAACAATGCAGTGGGCTATGAGAAGCATCACAAGCACCTGGGATAAGCAACACCTAGTACTCTTTTTTTTTCTTCTCTTATGCTCTTGCTTTCAAACTACACTTTCCTTTTTATGTTGTAAGTTCTCCAATTAAACAACCCCAACACTTGCACTGGTGTTGAAGCTGCTTTTCACCACACATCAGTCAGAAGAGAGTAAACGCTACTACCTCTTCTCGTCTCTACGCTCCACAAAGCCCTAATCTCAGGCATGCTACTATCTGACAGCCAAAGAAAGTTGGTGCTTTTCCACATTATGTATCATCTCTGAGTAAAGGTCAAGTCGAGAAGTTGTGAGGGTATCAATGATGCTTACCAAATATCTCAAGTAGTAATTCTATTACCATAGTCTTAGGACCATTCCTATTTGGAAAATTTCCTCCACTCTACTCAAGGCCTGGGGGCCATATCTGGCACACAACATTTTATGTGGCCCCCAGTAGCAACTCAATGTTTTTGCAGATTGTGCCTGCGTGCGTGCGTATAACAAATCCATCTTCCTGGCAAGGTTAAAGTTTTAAGGCTGGTCAATTGGAAAAAAAGGAAGACAATCTGGTTCTAGAGGATTCTCTCTCTTTCTCTGAAGGCCAAATTTCCTGCCCTGAAAGCTGGAATGTTTCACGGGCAAACTGAACATTTCCATATGTGGTAGTTGAAATTTAAGATTTTCAGATTGAATATATTAGCAACAAATGTGTCACAAATAATACACGCCATAGCAATTTGATTTGTAGACTTGCATGGCTTCACCGGTGCAACGCTATCGACCAAGAAAACATGCAATTTTACGTCATTGATGCTGCTCAATTTTTTTCTGCCTGCAATAACTAACAGCAGGATAAGCTGTTTTCCATCATTAATGCACAAAACAAGATGACTGTGTTGAACAAAAGCCGTAACATTGACTCTGTGGTGCTCTCTTGTTTTTAGTAAATAAAACATAATATGTGAAATAAGAGAGCAATGTGTCAAGTTTTTAAGGAGACACTGCATGAATCACACATTTCTCTTTCTTTATTCTTTTCTTCATTTCTTCATTCAACATTAGGTTTTGTTTGAATTGGACACAGACAAGTATTAATATAACAATATTTATGTAATTGTGAGGTGAGGAACTGCCCTGCGCAATAATCTCTCCACGTCTAACATTTGATGCTATCTTTTCAACTTAATTTTATGTACATCAGGGGGGAAAAACTGACATTTTCATCTGACACCACACAACTCCAGCCTTTTTAGATATGGTTATTTAGTTAAGATTTGTTTTATGTGTTTGCCCTAGTGGTGTTACCGTAACACCAAAGGCTGCAACAAAACACACTTTTAATTTAGTCTCCAATGACTCCGGTTTGTACAATTTATAAATTCAAGTCTACATGTGTCCACTAGATGTCAGTGTGATTTAAAGTAGATCTACTGAACCGCCAAGAATCCTCACACAGCAACTTGTACATTATTTCACGTCATCCCTGTAAAGTTTTTTCATTTTGTTAAATGGGGATGGGATGATGACTTTTGCTTCAGGACTGGCTTGCCAGATGGAATTCTGCAGCTGCAGCCCATGTCATGTTTGTATGTGCTGGTACTTTATGCATTTGACTATCAAAGGGTTTGATGGTGAGCAATTTACACGAGTAAAACGTGACAACCAACAAACCTTTCACCTACTGTATGTAATAAAGGCCTTGTATGGAAGTTCAAAGATGGTAATGAAAACAAGTCCATGCAGTCCTGTCCTGTACTATGTGCACAAAGTACGCTTGGCCTTGTGGGGATTGTGCATCTTTTATTCTGATGAACCTCTGACCCTGATAAGGTTTCACACCACATCTTTGTCTCTTGAATAAAATACAACTATTAGTGAGAGCACTCAGCTCTTCTGGGCAATATACTTATATCAATATCCCCGAGTAGAGTATTGGTGTTGATACGATCATTTCATCCACTATTTGGTTCAAGTGTGCTTATTCTCATTTCAACACATTATTCATGCACCCTAGTTTTGCATGCCTTTCGCAACAGAACCGCCTGGGGCTTGTTGTTGGGGAGCTGTCACATGGCTCGGGCATCACTGCACGTGAGTCTCCATGTGGTAGCATAGCAGCCTCCTTTGAGATCTTAAATCGCTTTATCACTCCCACTGCTTCACCGAGCAATCTGGAAGCGTGTGTAGCAGCCAGCCAAATTCTTTCAAAGTGCTGGAAAAGATAAACATTAATTGGATACACAAGGAATTGTGGCTCACCACCCAGGGAGATTTGTTAATGAATGCCTAGCTTGCATCCAGTGCCTGTTTTCCTTTAACAGTGAGTCACGCAAAAGAGAACGGCTACGTCGCGTATGCCAACATCCTCCCCCATTGCACCTTCTCCTTCTATCGCCGTAGACCCAGGAGAATTGTTGTGTAATAAAATGTGAGGCGTTATCTAAAATGTTATATATAAAAAGATCTCCTTGTTTACCATGTTTGACTCACCAATCTATTTTTGTTGTAACATCAGATTTAAATCTGTAATCATGTTAAGCAAAGAGACAAAAAGAGACTTGGCTGTTCAGATGTTTGACATCATTGTAAAGACGGTCACTTTGAGAGCATGGAACTCTACCACAACTCTTGAGTTATTATAAATGCACCAATGATATATTGTCTTGACATTTTATTGATCATATCAAGACGACTCAACCTGTAACCTCTGGGAACAGATCTGTGGACTCTGCTCATCTCGTTCTGTCCCGTTGGACTTTTCCTGACTAAATATATGGACTGTATGTATTAAGTTGTATACTTTATGGGAATATTTCTTAGCACTGGCCGTGTTTGTGTTCATGTTTGGAGTCTTGTATAAAAAAAAAAACAATAGAATAAAACCTTATTGCAAATTAAAAGTCAATCGTAGACTGATGGTGAATCTTATTTTGAGTGCAGCTTGCCAGCTGCACAAAAGTGAGCTATGTGAACCACTTCCCTACCAGTGGCAATAGGACAAGCCACAAGTGAAAAGGTTGCTTCCTGATTGTGTGTCAATCTATGTGACATCTGGAGATTGACAAAGTTCTGCATGCCAGTACAGAAGATTACGCCTGAGTCTTTGACAGTAATGCAATTAACATCTAAGAGGCTTTGCATACTCCAAATGTTATCCCAATACGTTTGTCTGAATGGGACCGAGTGAAATACTATCACCTCATGAAACAAGCGTTTCAGTAACTATTGTCTAGATGTCATTATTTAAGCCCGGCAATTTCTTGTATTTGTTGTGATTTGAAGACAGTGGATTGTCTGCGTATCAAGTGAGCCAGGACAAAGGGGGATCACCTTGCTGGGTTTTCTGTGGAGGGTGACAGGAAGGTTAGCACTTAAAGACTAACAGTGCTCATTTTACATGCGTGACAAAGCTCACAATTACGCATTGCCTCCCAAGGACCAAATGAGAACCCTAAGTCAGTCACTGGCTAATTTTGGGGGGGGGTTCCCATTGCTGCGTAAACTCCTGTAATGTGATCACACTATAGTGTAATCACCACGCCTATGGTTTTTAAAATCAAGAAGAGAACCAGCGCAAGCTCTCCGACATAGAGTGGATCTGAGACTCATGCTTATCTTTCGGCGCGGTTATTGTAAAAATAATGAATAATGTATTCCGGATCATGAGTGGATTATGTGTTTGTAGGTGGTCTACTCGGGCTGGCACAGTTGACACAGATATACAATACTAGGTCAGCCTCTACCTGGATCAGCAGACAAGCACAAATGAAATGAATATCTCATAATGTCTTCCTTAACTCTTTAGTAAGTAAAATAATGGGACAAGTAGGATCCCATTTAGCCTATCCTTACAAATATTTATCAAAGCAGATTCAAAGTAGATTAGACATATTCACTCCAGAAGGAAAATTTCAAGGAGAAATGTGTTGACCTATATTTTAAATAAGGCCAGAGAGCCATTGAGAAGCTTACTGTGTATCTAAAAATTCACCTCGTACCCGCTGGTGAGGGTGAGCTACACCCCTCCGCTTCTCTGGCAAACGGCAACGGTCATTGATGCTATATCATTTGCCTGCGATGTCGCTGCACTTTGCTTCATCAGACAACTTGCAGCAATAAACCCATGCTCCAAGGGCACAGCTTGTTATTCTCCAAACTGAATTTTGTGTGACCAGTCTCCTTTAGCCCTGGCTAGCCCTTCTAACACCTGCTGTTCATTGTTGTTACCAACTTTGGCTTAATGACCCAAATTTGTGAGCCAACTATCAAAGCATGAGCAGAACAACCAAGATGGTCTGAGTGAGCTGTAATGGAATACACTATGCTTCAGAAATAGCAAGATATTACCTGTCACCAAAACAAAGTGATATACTGTTTTTATTTTTGGCCAAACGACTGCAAGCGAAGGTATTACAGCTCCTAAGAGGATGGAGTAGGATTGCGGTCATTTCAGTGGGAAACATTGCGCTGATTCGCAAAGTGGAGGTTCCGAAAGAAGTCTGTTTGTCAACCGAGGTTCCGCTGAATTTTAATTTATTTGGTGTGCTAGAGATGAGGACCAATGGGAGGCAATCTGACAGCTTCCGCTGACTTTGTCTCCAAGATACGGTGAGAAGAGAGAAGGCAGAGGAAAGTCTGAACCTCAGGGGGGATCCACTGTAGTGACACTACCTCCCATTCTGACTTCCTTGTTCACATGGGAAGTTCTCCTGAGATAGGTATCTATAGTAACTCTGTCTCTCCTCCGATACCCACCCAACCCCTTTTATCAAGATACACTCCCTGAGGCCTCCATCGCAGGAAGCCAAGTGCCAGGCCCGTCACCGATGTCTCCGGCTGCACGATGGGTCCCTTGTTGAATCACATACACACATCATTGTCAGCAGCAAAACAGAGGCAAACTCCCTCACTGGGTACAGTGACAGAGCAAAAAAAAGAAAGTTGCGTCTCTCTGGGTGTCAGTACCTGCCTTACTCAGTGCATCCTGAGTCGTGGGGGAATCAGACAAGAAACACCTGCACGATAGCTGGATACGGAATGGAAGCATAAGTGATTGCTTTCTACATTATGTAGAAAGATCTGAAGTAAAGTCACCGGTTTGCGTTGAAAGATACTCGACTCTATTTCATCAGCATCCAGTGAATAGCAATGGAACAAAACTGGGACCTTACAGGATGCAGTCATTCTAGACAAGGCGATCGTAATATGTCGTCTTTGACATGCTGAGTACTCCAAATCTCTCCGGCTGACAGTGGACGGGTAGAGGTTGACTTCAGTGCGTGGTTGTGGAAGCATGGATGGGTTGCATGATGCGGGATGACGGGAACTCACCTGCCTGTGGTGGCTTTAATGTCCTCCGAGGCTGCTGTTGGAGCAGGAAGAGGAGGATCCAACCTGAGGTAAAACGTGAGCGATCAATACATAAGTTTATGCACTATTTTGTATTGCTGGTGCACAGCTTTTTATTTTCACTGACTTTTTTTTCCAAATAATAATATTAGGGTTGCTTTAGACAATGCTTTGTCACCATGGTGAAGATTAACTACGACTGGTGAACAATGGCAAAGCTTGTTGTAAACGGTTATTTGACCATTGCTCATACCTTTAGGCTTAAGTTATGGATAACATACGCTCAGAAAAAAACCTATGTAAGTTTGTTGAAAATGGCCATGTATTTCTAAATATTACATAAGTGAAGAGTGATAGAATGGGGCCTTCAAAAATCCTTTTTTTTTAACTTGAAAGAAATGTCCAACATATCTTTTCATCCTGATCCTGGTCCATTCAGCTGCAATTACGTTTGAGCTTTTCAAAGATGGATGCCTACTGATTGTTAATCAAGCTACACGGAAAGAAGGTCCACATAAGTGTACTCTGTCTTCCCCTTGCGAGCGCTCCACTCCACCAGCTCAGCCCAATCAGTCTCAGCACCAAATCCGGACTATGGCATCAGGGCCCGCAGGCTCGTTGCTTTGTACAGCAACCTGATATACATGAAACCTGCACACAACAGTTGCTTAGGGGCTTGACTAGCGTAATAAGCAGCTTTTTGAATAGGTACACATCGTGTCCCGGGGAAGAGATGGATTACTGAAGTGACCACGTCCATTGCATAAGAACTATCAGCTAATCATACTCAGCTCCTGGGCCCCTTATCACATGGATAAAGAGTGTTGCTTCCCCCCGCTCAGGGAATTAGTCAATGGAAGATAAATGTCCATCACTCACTTGCATGTGCAACAGTTCGTTTCAAAATCGACCTGTTACATTACGAGCGGTTTTGAATAGCTGACCTTGCAACAATTCCCCTTTTAAAATGCACCCTCAATATTCTCTTTTTGTTCATCCATTAATGAAATGCTGTTTCTGTGATGGTTGTATTTGTCTTTTTTTGAGTGGTGATAATCATCTAATTTGA
This sequence comes from Syngnathus typhle, assembly GCF_033458585.1. Lineage (NCBI taxonomy): Eukaryota > Metazoa > Chordata > Actinopteri > Syngnathiformes > Syngnathidae > Syngnathus > Syngnathus typhle. The sequence continues at coordinate 8,501,920 of NC_083744.1, forward strand.
TCGATCCGACACATATAGCTGTTTAGTCGCTGCTTCACTTGGCCCAAGGCAAGCAGACTTTTAAAGCACAAATGAACAAATTCCTTGATGCACACCATTTTGTACACTAGAGCTGTACCCAAACTGCTAACAAATCATCCATCCATCCATCCATCCATCCATCCATCCATCCATCCATCCATCCATCCATCATCCATCCATCCATCCATCCATCCATCCATCCATCCATCCATTTGAAAACAGCAATGACATTTTCTTGGCAAAATATTGCTCGTTCAATGCCACATTTTCGGCGAGGCGAGAAAAGGAATGATTCATGTAACTCCCATTGCTGTATTAAGACATTTTTTTTAAAACTGTCAGTCATAATTGAGGATGACCATTTTGGTTGAGGCAGAATGTTTCCACAGCTCTTGTTTTGTTTATGTGAATCTCATGTGGTCATTAGCAAACCTATAATATTTCCTTAGGCGTAAGGTGATATAGTCTTGTGATGACATAGAAGGGGTTGTTATGTGGGAAATGCTGCAAAGCACGCTTGTCTGCCAGGTAATCATGTATCTCCATCCCATAGTGGAGATAGTGAGCAAGGAGAATTCTAAGCGGCGCGGCTGACGTGCGTGAGTGCGTCGGTGGAAATCTGCTCCTCGGAGCGTCGGTGTTAAGAGGGGCAGCACGGTGTAGGTGGACAGAGGGAGAGGGATAGAGAAGACACATGCGCGTCTATATCGGGACATCCCCAGCTGTCCGCGGCAGAAACCAAGCGGACCAGGTGGCGTATCACGACGCACAGAGCCTACAACAGCTTGCCTCTCACTAATCTCCACCTTGGTGACGGCAGCACTGCACGTAAAAATCCTGGAATGCGATATGTTCCATTTCGTTTGGTCTTCTTTGTCATCCGTGGTTCCGATCAGCTTCTAAGGTACTCAACGCACTCATCACTGGAGGACTCGGACAGCGGGGCTTTGCCATTTGACGCTCCTGAATGAGTTGGATACAATGAGTCTTTTTGCCTGGATTTGATCCAAGTCTCTCGAGTCAGAGTCACTTTTTTTTATTATTCTCGCTGTAGTTATGTTGCCAGAAATAAATAAGGTGAGGAAACTTGTTTTTATTAACATTCGTATATAGTTTTCGAATTGCACTTAGATTTATTTAGGCTATCACTCCTGATGTCACATATATCATCTTGTTTTACTGACTAACAAGACAATACTTAAAATATAGACAACATATTGTATGCAATTTAATATTAACTTAGATATTTGCTAAGGCAACATGTTTTATGCCACTCATTTGAGCTCATATAATTTTGTGGCAATATTGTCTGTATTTGCTTCACTATCCATGAATTTAGTTTCCCAGTAAATGCCAGCTTAGTCGAATGTTGGGAAAGCCCTGCGGTGCATTTGTTATGATGATACTATCGCTGCACACTGATGCATAATGTCAATTCCTCATCCACAAATTCCACAGAGATGATCATTCGCCTGTGTCTCCTGACCACATATTTTAGCTGCGCAATCACATCCCATTCTATTTCAATTGTTGGCACTTTGTATGGCAAAATTCAAGTAGTGATTTGAATTAAATATGACTTTGCCTTTGATGCATATTTTGACCCTCTGACCAAGTAACCAGAGAGGCTCACACTGAGGCTTCTGAGCTTCCCTCGTGCACCTGATGGGATGACCCTTCATTCTAATTCTTTTGCCCAGGCAACATTAATGAATTGGATTCTCTCACATCTTGAGAGATGAGTATTTGACGACCTTTATTGAGCTGAGGCAGATAGAGATATTTTAGCTTAGTAACATCTTATGGCACACCACAAAACAAACATTTCCACAAAAGATCAATACTCACTGTCACTTTTGTCTGTGGAAAAAACATTTCATTATTGTACCTCTAGCTACATTAACACTATATATGAAATTATTTTTGTCAAAGAATTTTGAGATTATATTATTCAAATATTTTTTTGCAGCACACTGATTGTAAATGATTGTCTCAGCATATAAGCATGAAAACAAAGAGAACCAGGATCTGTCGAGTGACCCAAACAAGAAAATACTGACGAGTTTTGGGTTTCCAGTGGAGAATGAGACGTATGAAAAGCATTTATGTGAATAAATTGTTTCCTAAAACTTATTGACAGTCAAGTTGGCATCTGGTTACATGACGTCATAGGGCTTCTACAAGCTCATCACTCCTTAGTCAGCTCATCTATCCAGGTGTTTTTTTTAACGTCAGAGTGACCTACATGGCCCTGCTGCTTCAAGTGAAGACCAGCCATGGTTTTATCCACCTACCAAAGGAATGGCTTTAATGGCGAGACTGACGCTATTTCTTTTACTTAGCACAGATGATTCTTTTGGAATGAATTTATTTTCAAGTTTGTCTCACAAAAACAGAATAAGCTTTATATTATAATGTATGTTTTTCCAGTATATTGGTGAGCATGGCTGTTCCAGTTCTACCTATTCCTTCCATTCTGGGCACGTGCTGTATCTTGAAATTGGGTTAAGCTTTATTTCACCCGTATGGAGCCAACAGGCTCACACGTTGATTAAAAAGGCACGTGCCGGGCAGATTGGTGACAAAGGCGCTTCATCCCAAATATCCCAGTTCCTTTTTATAGATTGTTGCTTCTCTTGAACACATTCAGGCATACACGTGCACATGCAAAGGCAAGCACGTGGATGTGCACATGTTCAGAAACTGCACAGCAGGAGGGAAAAGTGCAGCATATGAGAGCGATTGGTTGTTGCTGGGTTTTTGCGGGAGTGGTATATTTTTAGATCGCATTATTTTTGGTAGCATGGCTGTTGTTCAGCTGCCCTTCTGTGTGTGTTAGTTTGTGACTGGAGAAAGAATGTGAAAAGCAATTTCCGCTAGAATCCTAAAACTGATATTGTGTGTGTGACTTTCTAAGTGTTGCTCCATTCCAACTTTGCCACAAATAAACAGAAGTAGATAAGCTTCAGCTATCTCGCCGTGGATTTTAAACGTTATTGTTCCACCCACAGACATCACGCCCGGAGGCCTTCCCTCACAGACAGCAAGCAGAGGGCAGTCGTCTTGGGACCAACCGTTCCTGCTTACAGGTCAGATTTTAACCCCTGCAAGATGCTGCAGAAACTTGAATATTCTTCTACATAAATTAGATTTAATTAGATAATTTGATATTTTTGTAACTTACAGGACCCCCAAATAAACCAATCCTGTATGTCTGCATTGCATATGAGCAAAGCACATCTCACACCAATGATACTTAACGGTGGTGTTGTGTTTGATTCTTGTCATATTTAAGAAGAATGTTATTCTAATCGATTTAACTGAACGTATTGTCACGGAATGTCAGCCAACAAAATAAAGGCTTGTCCTAAATTCTCTCTCTAATCCCCCCCATGATACCGATATGGATCTTTACGATATCTAATTCTTCCTAGCGGACTTGGCATTGCAAAGGGGTTTAATTTTACCCATCAGGCTATCAGAGTATGCCTGATGGCAGCCAGAGAGAAACAAGTTGCCGCTCTTCTCCCCCACAAAGCTCCCAGAGAAGGCACCACGAGCCGGCTTGTCCCCATTACCCTCTGTAACTCCAGCCGCTCCCTGCTGGGGGTTCTTTATCACCTGAGCCTCCAACTAAAAAGCGATCAGCCTAACACAAAGATATACAGCTGAATGGGGCCGTGACAGGCGTGCAAGGACAGTGTAAAAAAGATATCATTCATTTATAGGTCACATTCACTGACACACTCTACTTCTTTGGTTTTTACAAGTGTGCTGTATTTGGGCCATTGTGAATATTTATTTTCTATCTCTCTGTGTCTGTCTTTATCAATGTCAACTATAAACCAGTAGAAGTGAAAAGATTTTAAAAAAAAAAAAATTCTATCCAATTACTGTAAATAGTATTCATTGTCAGCCTTTTTGGTTTAGTGGAAGTTGGTAGTAAAACCTTTTTCTTCCATTTACAGAAGTTTGGTGGAGGTGTGGAAACTTTGCCTCAGCTTGAGCCTCCAGTTGTCCAGATGGTTGTCAGCAATGCCAAGAACCAGCACCAGCAGCAGTCCGACCACATCCTGCCCCAAATTGTCAATCAGGGGGTCCAGAACCACTACCAAACAAACACAGTAAGTATATCATTAGAGCAGCTTTTAAACTTTCATTTTGTTGATAATATTAAAAGTGAGGTGACTGGTTTAGTGTATGATTTTTGAGGAGCAGCTTGAAGGTCAATGTGTTGTCTTACGTTGTAGACGTGCGACTGTAAGCTCTTTTAATAGCTTTGTGTGGATGAGTAAGATGACACAGAGCTAAAATCTGAATCTCCGTGAACAGATTGAGAGGCCAAATCCCACTCAACAGTTCACCATGCGATTTGGTGCAGCCATGGATAAAATATCAGCATCCCGCAACAACAAACTCTTCAGTAACAGACTGAACAAAGAAAAAGCACCCGAGGGTCGAAGGCTACCCATGTCTCCCACAGGTATGATTTTGTGGAGCACAGAAAAACACGATATACTCAAAAGTAAATCTATTCCTTGACTCATAGTTTGCATCACAGGCACTTGTTCATCCTCCTCTGCTCTTTGATCAATATGATAACATGACTCATCTGGTCCTCCTCTTCCACCTCCTCCTCTTCCAATCTGCTAACAGACTCAGTCAACACTTTCCAAGATCGTCTGACTGACTTTGAGAAGGAGGAAATCATGGACTACTCAGAGATCTGGTTCCTCGGGCTTGGCGCTCAGAAGATTGAGGCCTCCCAAAGTGCGCCGCAGAACAGCGGATATGATGACGAGCATGGGAGCTACATCAGGGTAAATTCATGATGCCGCCTACCATCATCTTTCACCTTTTATAAATGCCCTCTTAAAGGACAGAATGAGTTGGAAACGGTTGATCTGCTGTGTGCCGAAAGAAGAAGATGGAGCAGACGTTCAAATTTGGCAAAGCGTTATTGTTTGTATTTTGGGGTTGATTTAATTAGAACGCTAGCACAGCGTCCACTTTTCTTGGAAATCTCTGCCCCATAGTTTACCCCAAAGGGATTCGAGTCAGGGCTACATTCGACTCACCAGGGTCATTAACAGTGGCCTGATGACCCAAAGCCACTGTGACCGTGTAGGGCCATCCGATGTTCACTGACGTCAATGTCAAGTTATGTGATCCTTTTGTTGTCACAGGTCCTGCACGACCACATTGCCTACAGATTTGAAGTACTCGAAGTGATTGGCAAAGGCTCCTTTGGGCAGGTTCTGAAATGCTTGGACCACAAGACAAACGAACTTGTGGCTGTTAAAATGATACGCAACAAGAAGAGGTGCATATTGGGAATTTTGTTTTAATTTTTGGGTGGCCAATGGTAAATACATGTTACTTTCCTCTCCAGGTTTCATCACCAAGCTTTAGTTGAGCTGAAGATCCTGGATGTGATAAAGAGGAAAGATAAAGACAATCTTCATAACGTCATCCACATGAAGGAGTACTTCTACTTTCGAAATCACCTCTGCATCTCTTTTGAGCTTCTCGGGTTGGTGCATACTTTTGTTTTTTGCTGCTCAACATCCACAAAAACACAGACAAAACTGGTCCAATCACTCTTGGCCTATCACATTGATGTCAGTGTGTGACTTGAAGGGATTAGGGGTAACGTGATTAGTGTGTACCGTAGGCACAGTTTTGTGTCTCCCTTTAAATGGATGTCCTTTAGAGGACGTCTTGGACTGCCACCTTGTCTTACGTTACTGTCACCAAATCCTTTAGTTAAAGCCTTGATCAGAGCGCTATCTCTTACCCCTTCGAGCTTCATGGTGCGGCCGCTCAAATTACACCATCCATAGAGCAGCTCATCACAACAGACAGAAGGACAACATTGCTGGCACAATCATGTAATATTCCCAAGAGGAGGGGACTCTACTCAACTGTAAAGTGTGCAAAAATGTTTGAAACCTTAATAAAGTGACAAAAATGCAACCTTGATCTTGATCTTCACTTTACCAAATGGTTCATTTCTTTTCAGGGTGAACTTGTACGAGCTCATCAAAAAGAACAACTTCCAGGGCTTCAGTGTGGCTCTCATCCGTCGCTTCACTCACGCTCTGCTCAGGTGCCTGCAGATGCTGCACAGAGAGAAGATCATCCACTGCGATCTCAAACCGGTATTGATTCGTGCAGATGGTTGCATAAAACTGGAGTGAAAGTACATTCAAGGCACAATTGAGCTACTTTTTAAGTGCCCTGCCCAGCTCGGTCTGTAAAAATAATGTCGTAGTGCAGGGATTATCAACAGGTGGTCTGCGGCCCTCTAGTAATCATGGAAAATAATTGTAACATTTTTAAAAAATAAAATAGATGTATTATTTGGACTTGATTTATTTTCCAGCTAATTTTGTGAATCATTTACCCATCCAAATGATGTCAAATGTAGCTGAGATTCCCAAAATAGACATACAGATGCAAATAAATAGCCCTAATATGTCTATCCTCCTTCGGTGAAAAAAAAAAAAAAAATCCGCCAAAGCAGTGGTTCCCGAGTTGCTTGTTGAAAACGCCTGTTACGAGAATATCTGTGCTACCCTGTGGAGCAGTATAGTATTACAACAAGACTGCAGCTGAGAAACTAAAGAGGTTTTCTTCCACAGGAGAATATCCTATTGTCTCAGAGAGGACCAGGGAACATCAAGGTGATTGATTTTGGATCAAGCTGTTACGAACAACAAAGAGGTAAGAGCTTGCTGCATGTGAACATTTATCTTGTAAACAAAATGAGCTTGTGGAGTAAATTAAGTACCGTATTTTCCGCCCTATAAGGCGCACCTAAAAACCTCAAATCTTCTCAAAAACCAACAGTGCGCCTTATAGTCCGGTGCGCCTTATATATGGACCAAATTCCTAAATTCAAACTGGCCCGAAGTATTGTGTCATGAAATCAATCATAAGTGGCCCGCTGAAGACTATGAATCATGACTCAAAAAGACTATGGATCATTATTTTATGATTATAAAGTAATTTGTTCCGTCTGAAGTTGAAATAAAAAAGATAAAATGGAGAATGATTTGATTTGGATTAAAAATCTGACATGATGCATTAATGGTGCGCCTTATAGTCCGGTGCGCCTTATATAAGGATAAAGTTTTAAAATGGGCCATTCATTGAAGGTGCGCCTTATAGTCCGGTGCGCCTTATAGGCCGGAAAATACGGTAGTAGTAGTAAAGAGTGGTGGTAACTCATACCTTCATCAATAGACTGGAAGAACCGTAACAATGTAACTGAAGATAAAAAAAACATATAGGAACGGAGTTCTTCAGTCAAATTCAAAGTATGTGTAGGTGAAGTAAATCTCTCCTCTCTTCACCTCGTAGTGTACACCTACATCCAGAGCCGCTTCTACCGCTCCCCAGAGGTCATCCTGGGTCACCCCTACAGCATGGCCATTGACATGTGGAGCCTGGGCTGCATCCTGGCTGAGCTCTACACTGGTTACCCGCTCTTCCCTGGGGAGAGTGAAGTGGAGCAGATAGCATGTATCATGGAGGTGTGCATGTGATTAATCACTCTCTCACATGTGTTGTAAATTCTACTTCTTTTGGTTGTTTGATTCAAGAGTCCTATTTCCTTTTTGTTTGCAGCTTCTTGGAATGCCACCAAATGATTTTGTTCAGTCTGCATCCAGGAGGAGATTGTTCTTTGGTAAGAGGTTATCCTCACCCTTTTTGTATTACATTTTGTGACGATTATACAAATAGCTTGTCGAGTTTTTTTAGATGTTAAAAACTTATTTGAGCAATACTTTTTAACTGAAAGAAGAAGCCAAATGAGAGAAAAAAATAATGGTCACGAAAGCATTATTCCACTAATTATCTTGTTGAAGTGCTGAGATTTAAAGTGCTTGTGGGTAAGACTAAAAACATTTGAAAAAGTAGGATTCATTCATGAGTGTAATATTCACCTCTAACAACACCTCTGCTTGTATTGATGTTCAGACTCAAAAGGAAATCCCAGAAACACAACAAATAGTAAGGGGAAGAAACGAAGACCCAATTCCAAGGACCTGTCAACTACTTTGAAGACAAATGATGCTTTATTCTTGGACTTCATCACACGCTGCCTTACGTATGCTGCTGCTCTAGTTTCGAAATAGGCACCATTTTAATTCCGTTGCTCTAAAAACACTCTTTTCTTATCCCTTGGGCCTTTCAGTTGGGATCCAACTAAACGTATGACACCAGATGAGGGGTTACAGCATGGCTGGATCCTGGAGGGGAATTTCAACAAGGCAAAGCCCAGAACCAAACCATCAGGGAAGAAGCCTACGGACAGTGTGACTACCACAGAGAAAAATGGTGACTACAGTTACAGCAAACAAGCAAACAGCAAATCTGGTGAGTAAATATTGTAAGTGCTGCTAAAATATGGCAACAGTTTGAATCTGGAATTGATTACTATTTCCAAATCCGAACACCAGGAGCAGGAATATGATGCACATTTTCCAAATGTGTAAAGCATCCCCACTTTGCAGGAATTTAATATTCTTTGTTGTGGCGGTTCAGCAGAGAGGTTCAGCTCAGAAGAAAACTGTGACGAAGGCAAGTTGCAGAAACACAGTTCAGAGTCAAAGACAACCCCCGGTGAGCGTCTGCGACCTATCGGGGCTTCAGCGGAGGACGAAGTGTGCGAGAGTGAGGATTCCAAGCTTCAAGATGGTGGTTTAGAGAGGCCTGTTCACATCGTCATCAAAACTCGGGAAGAAGAGTGCACGGAAAGGCAAGACAGCCTCGTGTCATCTCAGTGTTTGCCTCCTATCATCTAAGAGCAGAGGAGAGCGGTGCTGCGTTCAAGAAAAACAGGAAAGTCATGTGGCCGCTGAGATTTGCTCCTGCTTTTGCATTCATCAGTCAGGAATACAAACTAAAACGGTATTAGCCAAGTTTTCCTGCAGGGTGGTTGTGATAGATTATTGAAACACTGCCATGTTGTGTTGTCTGAACACGACAAAAAACAATTCTGAGAATGGACGAACAATTGTTCTACAAGTGACCGACAAGATTTTAGATGATGTATAGAAGAGGTTACAATTAAAATATCCATGAAAATATTGCACTTTTGTTATTTATAATGTTTGTATGTTTGTTAACCACATGTGATGCTCGGAGAATGTAGTTTAAATCTTAGTTTATTATTATTATTATTATGGCATAGTCTTGGTTGAGTGTTGAAATCTGTGATAAATGTTTATTTTGTAAGGGGAGAAAAAATAAGGCAAATTTTTAAAACACCAAGAACAATAAAATTCTTATATTCATTCTTTTTTTTTCATTTTTATCCTCTTTTACAATCATTCTCATGTTAAACTACGAAAGTGTGTGTGCAATAAAGTTGAGCCAAAACTGTTTTTGTATGCAGACACGCAATGTCATGTACATTTTAACTGGAACACATATACTGCTTAAATTATTATTTAATTTATTTGCTTTAGCTAATGTATCTTGTATGATTGGCAAAACATGTGCACCTCAACCATTATGTATCTGTGTCCAAAATAAGTGTAGTTCAGAATACCCATTTATTGTTACTGAATGATAATACTTTGGATGTCTGTGTTTTTACACTAGAAACTGAAAGACAATCTTAGTTTGTGCCTTGCAGTATTAGACATATTGCACTTTACTGGTGTTTAGAAACTGTTGGCTAACTTCTTATAATTGTGCAGTACAATACGAAACCTTCCCACAGTTGTCTAATAGTGAAGAAATGCTTTTTTGTCTTATTGATTATTTTTGTTGTGAGTCAACGCCAGGTTGAAACAGGCAGTAAAGTCATATAGTGACAATCAGGCCAACAATCAGAAACTCTAATAGGAAAGAGACTGACGGTGATATATGAAAATTGAATCCTATTTATGTACTCAATGCTTAAATAAAATGGTTTTTAAAATGTGCGTGTCTATGAATTTGATACTGTGTTTAGAATATTCAGAGCTGTCTTTCGGAAGAAGGAACATATCAATATTTGAGTTGTAATTTGAAGAATAAGAAAAAGTCAGCCCTCCACTTTATAGCTGTAATGTGCTGCTTATTATGTTTGGGCAAACCAATCAACCAATCATACATTATGAATAAGTAAGTATTTATATCATTGAAAATTGATAATGATAATGCAACATTTCATAAATACTCATAAAATAAAATACAGTACAGCTAAAATACATTTGTCAGCTAGAAATATATATATTTTTTTTAATTTAATTTAAATCCCTCGTAGAAACATAAATATAGGAAAATACAAGGTGTGTCAGCAGTTTTAGGACCGCTTTCACCAAAGACAATGAATATATACATTCTGATACATTTATCAGAAATTGTCAACATAGTTACAGTTGAATTAAAAACGATCCTTTTCAAAAATAAATACATAATATAGGAACATAGTATCTGAAGAGATTCCAAATATTTGAACTGTACTATGCCAAAGGCACCAGATGGCAGCATTTAAACAATACTATATTTCAGGATCATTCTCCCACTTTGTTTTTATTTTTTGAAGGGAACAAACTAATAAACGTACAAATAACTATGCAAATGTCATTATTAGTATGTGTGCATACAGTGCGGTGTGAACGTGGTCTTTCTTGGCCCTTCAATGTGTTTTAGTGGTCCTCTGAACACTGTTGACACTTTCGCAAAATCGCTTTGCAAATTTGGTCGTCAACGGATGCCGTAGACGAAAACATGGCGACTGTTTTGCTGGTTGGCCGTCCTGCGAGTGTCCTTCCGAAAATTACGAGTGAGTAACGTCAAAATAGTCCTTAGCATGCGTCTACGTGGTTTTGTAAACTTTAGGCATGGTTCATACAATAGCTTCACACAGACTCACACTGGAAGCAAGCTCGTATTTTGAATGACCTTGCTAATCTGCTTGCCTTAAGATCCGCCGGCTAACGCTAGCAAGGTGCTAATGTTAGCTGTTTTTATTTCACTAGCTGCCTGACAGAACATAAAGACACTCGCTTCACATTAAGTCATGTGTAACTGTAATGTAGTACTTTGTTGTACGACTGGGCTTACTAGCCTAAACCCATGCCAATCGAATATTTCTTCTCTTTCCATTGTAATTATTGAAATCAAATGTAGAATTAAGTCCAACACAGTGTACACCAAAATAAATGAAATAACTGCTTATTATTTCTTGCGAAACCAACGTGTCATTTAAACAGTTTCAATTTAGTTTATTCTTATCATGAATTACTTAGATCTTAATTTATATTCTACCAAAATGATTACCGCTGACCCATAATAGCTGGCATCCCAAATGTAGTAATCTACCTTCTTCCAATTAGAGGGTAGCTGTCCTCCCGCTGTGTTGTCAGCCTCTGGCTTGGGCCCAGTTCAGCAGAGGAAGGTGCACCATGCTGTCATCCCCAAAGGCAAAGGAGGCCGCTCGTCGTCCAGTGGCATCGCCGCCACCGTGTTTGGCGCTACCGGCTTCCTGGGGCGATATGTGGTCAATCGGCTAGGTGAGCAGATAAGAAAATAGACTCTCACTTCCTTCAATGCAAAACCAACATTAAATGCCAATAATAAACCTAATGTTGCTTGTTATTTTTACTAAATTGAAATGGGGGGAAAAAAACTTGAATGACTTATTTTCTGACAGTTACACACAGATTTGATTTTATTGGTTTACAGGTCGGATTGGCTCTCAGATCGTAGTCCCTCATCGCTGTGATCAGTATGACACCATGTATTTCAAGCCTATGGGGGACCTCGGACAAATCATTTTTATGGTGCGTAAATTACATAGGAGTTCAACAATGATCCACCCAACCAGAATGGTGGAATATTTCTCAAATACCTCAGATTGACTTTATTTGGAATTCTGCTACAGGAGTGGGATGCCAAGAACAAAGACTCCATCAAACGAGCTTTGGAGCACTCCAACGTTGTCATCAATCTTGTGAGTAAAGAGTGGGAAACAAGGTATGACCTGTATTGACATCATTACTAACTACAACATTGAATACTAGCATTTATTGATTTTTTTGTTTGCCTCTATTTGTGAAGGAACTTCCCATTTGAGGAGGTCTTTGTGAGCATTCCTCAGCAGATCGCCAAGGCAACCAGAGAAGCTGGCATTACTAAGTTCATTCACATGTCTCACCTCAACGCTGACATCCGCAGCTCGTCCAAATACCTGAGGAACAAGGTTTGAAACATGTTATGAGATAATGGATGACATTGTAGTCATGCTTGCCCTCAGTGGGGTGGTTGTTATGGTAAAATGATGTCGAGGGTTGGATCTGGTTGGCAGGTCTCGTATGAAACCTTTGTGTTCTATTGTGTGTCCCAGGCTGTGGGAGAGACGGCAGTGAGAGATGAGTTTCCTGACGCTATCATCATGAAGCCCTCAGAGATGTTTGGGAGGGAAGACAGGTTCTTCAACTACTACGCAAGTAAGACTAACCACTTATCAACAGTGATGGGCAAATCAAAGCTTTGCTGACGATTATGTCATTCCTGCAGACATGCGTTGGTTTGGCAATGCCATTCCGCTCATCAGCCTTGGAAAGAAAACTGTCAAGCAGCCGATTCACGTAAGTGGACTTTCTTTCCTCCTTCATTATTCCGTCATCTCCCTGCTCCGTTGCTGTGTAGTGCAGAGCAGCGGACTCTATGGGAGCTAAAGCCTGTTCTTACATACATAGTATTTGCGTCTCTAAATCAACAAACATATAGAATAAAAAGTCATCCTCTTCGTTAGGTTGTCGACGTGGCAAAGGCCATCATCAGCGCAGTCAGAGACCCAGAGGCCAATGGCAAGACGTACGCATTAGTCGGGTAAGTGACCGAATGTTTGTATTGAAGGTGTCCATGATTTCTGCATGCCTTAGTGGCGTGAGACATCCAGTTGATTGAGACGATATCATGATGTAACATTTTTGAGGGGGGTTTCTGTCTCACAGTCCCAACCGGTACCTGCTCCACGACCTGGTGGAGTACATTTACGCCGTTGCTCACAGACGCTTTGTGCCCTATCCACTCCCCCGCCCACTCTTTCAGTAAGTTTTTAACATTCATACACATTTGTGGTTGGTCCTCATCAGATACACTTCAAAGTTGAGGATCCGATGCTTGTTTTAAAGGATCATAATTTCACAGTTGTTTGTATCCACATTGACAAAGATACATAGAGGAGCGGTGACTCCCTTCTTAATGCTTTTCTACATGCCTCGACCAAATAATCTGGCAGCTGAAAATCTGTATGAATCTCTTCATGTGCTTCTGTTTGTCTTTTCAGCCTGGCCGCTCAGTTCTTTGCATTGAACCCATTTGAGCCTTGGACAACCCCAGATAAAGTAGAAAGGGTAAGAAAGAAAATTTTTGGGGGAGTTCAGAGTAAAGGTTGCAGCTTACTGCAGTTCATCGGAGTTTAGCGTGATGAAAACGTTTTTTTCCCAGTTTCACACAACTGACATGAAGTACCCAGGACTCCCTGGTCTAGAGGATCTTGGTATCAGTCCCTCCACCGTCGAGCAAAGGGCGATTGAGATTCTGAGGCGCCATCGCCGATACCGTTTCCTGGAAGCTGATCTAGATGCAACCAAGCCAGCAAAAACCGTCAACTATTAAAGTCCTAAATTAGTGGCTTATTGTCACTTCAGAATGCTTTAGCTATTCTGTATGTAAATAAAAAAAATACTTGTATCCTTAAAAGTGTTTTATGTTTGTCTCTTGGTAGATATAGTATCCAGTGTTGGCCATATAGAATCAGCCCAAGTAGAGGAGACAGGCAAATATTCATCTATCTAACCAATTTTATGTAGTGCGTGTCTTCATTCATCTCATGGGAGTGTCTAACCACAGACCCAGATAGATAAGCATTCAAACTTCACACGTAAAGGTTTAGAGGTTTTTCGCAGATCGTGTATCTCATTCGTGTCAAACTCAAGGCCCGGAAGCCAGATACGGCCCACCACATCATTTTACGTGGCCTGCGAAGACAAGACCAAGAAAGAAAAGAAATGGAGCCTACTGAGACGCCCGACGAGTACCATTACTACGAGGAGACTGAAAACAACACCACGTGCAACTACACCATGGGGACGGCGTCCCGGACGCTCATTTCAGTGTTCCTCATGCTCATCTTCATTTTGAGCCTGTTTGGCAACAGCGTGGTCATTTCCACCGTGTGGAAGGTGCAAAGGAAGCGGCGAACGGCCTTCCTCTATATCGGCAACCTGGCCCTGGCCGACCTGGCCTTCACCGTCTCACTGCCCCTGTGGGCGGTGTACATGGCCATGGACAACCACTGGCCCTTCGGGATGGCCCTGTGCAAGATCCTCAGCTATGTGGAGCTCCTCAACATGTACGCCAGCGTCTTCCTCCTCACCTGCTTGAGCTTTGACCGCTACCTGGCCATTGTGCACTCACTGTCCTGGCTGTGCACCGGCAGCCACATCTACGCTTCCATTGCTGCCGTCTGGATGCTGTCGGGACTCCTGCCAACCCCCGCCCTCGTCTTCCTCACCACCTTGGACGAGCTGAGGGGCAACCGCACTCTCTGCACGTTCGACTTCAGCTTTGTCACGACCAGTAAGCATCAGGCGAGTTTGCTGTATATCGGGTTTGGCTTTTCCTTATCCACCCTGGGGTTCCTGCTCCCCTTACTGACCATGGTGGTGTGCTATGGGTTGATCGGCTGTACGGTGTTTCGCCACTTCAACACTTGCCGCAAAGGAGACCAACGCAAGTGGCAACTCTTGAAGGTCATCACCACAATGGTTGTGGTTTTCGCCGTCTGCTGGATCCCCTACCATGTGGTGAGAACCGTGGACATCCTCTCTGATTTGAACCTGTTTCCAGCCACCTGTGCTTTCCGGCGCTCTCTGCTGCTGGCCTACCCATACGCCGCCTGCCTGGCCTATTTCAACAGCTGCCTCAATCCCTTCCTCTACGCCTTCTTGGACCTGCGTTTCAGGTCACGTTGCCTGCACTTGCTTCAGCTCAAGAAGTACTGCCACAAACCCACCAGGGTCTAGTGGGCCTGGAGGACTCAATCAACACTAGGTGTTTACTCCCAGGTTCTTGACTCTGTACTTTCCTGACAAATAAATCTCAAGGGATGAAATGTGAATCGTCTTTGTGTAATGCAG
Organism: Syngnathus typhle; assembly: GCF_033458585.1. Lineage (NCBI taxonomy): Eukaryota > Metazoa > Chordata > Actinopteri > Syngnathiformes > Syngnathidae > Syngnathus > Syngnathus typhle. Next base: position 8,517,093 of record NC_083744.1, read on the forward strand.
GGATAAACAGGCCTGCGTGATAAGTAAAAATAAAAACAAAATACAAATGTTTATCTGATATTTTTCCCCACTCTCATTCTGTGTTCTCTCCTTTATAGAAACTGTTTTTTTTAAGCCAATCATTTTTATGAACCAACAATAAAACTGAATTTGCATATTACCTGTTCAAATACTTGTCAAAGTCTGCTTTATTGTCAATTTCTTCACATGCCAAGACACACAAAGAGATTGAAATAACGTTCCCACTATCCCACGGTGACAAGACATAGTACACAATATGTGTGAGACAGGAAGTGTGACAACGAGCAACCAGCCTCACCTCAAATTGCGGAGTTGGGCACAGAAGTCAGAAATAGCCCTGTTATTGGTCAGATAATATTTATGGATGCTTATGAGTCAGGGGGCAGAAAAAGTCTAATAAGTAAAACAATATTTTATTCTTAAATACAGCTTTGTCTTGTATTTCTTTGTAATGTTTACATATTTTGCATCTGTGTATTTTTTTTCAATTTCTTTTGATCTAACATTTTTGCATTTCTCCCTCCTAGATCTTGATTATAATAATTCAAGCATTTTTTTTGTGTGTTGGCTCTCTTTAAATCGTACAAGTTTACCACATCCAGTTTCACCTTGTTTGTGTGTGTCCAGTTACAACGAGAAAACATGTCGTGTACCTTCTATTCTCTGTCAAATGTATATATGCATACTGTCGCTTCGATAAAACGGAAATACCTTTTTGCATGATATTCATAATACCATGCTTTCAACAAGGCAAGTAAAGAAAAGAGCAATAGTAGATGACATAATAGAAAATAATTTTCTAGGTTAAATAGGTCAGTGGCTGTGTTTGCACCCAAAGTGGGCGGTGGAGGAGGCCATGCATCCTCACGGCACGGGATTGTGCAAGATTAGGCAAATGACACAAGAAGCAACACGTTACCCCGAGACCAAGACAGAAAAGAAATGGAGCCTGCTGAGACGCCCGACGAGTACTATTACTACGAGGAGACTGAGAACAACACCATGTGCGACTACCCCATGTGGACGGCGTCCCGGCCGCTCATTTCAGTGTTCCTCCTGCTCGTCTTCATTTTGAGCCTGTTTGGCAACAGCGTGGTCATTTCCACTGTGTGGAAGGTGCAAAGGAAGCGGCAAGCGGCCTTCCTCTATATCGGCAACCTGGCCCTGGCCGACCTGGCCTTCACCGTCTCACTGCCCCTGTGGGCGGTGTACACGGCCATGGACAACCACTGGCCCTTCGGGATGGCCCTGTGCAAGATCATCAGCTATGTGGATCTCCTCAGCATGTACGCCAGCGTCTTCCTCCTCACCTGCATGAGCTTTGACCGCTACCTGGCCATTGTGCACTCACTGTCCTGGCCGTGCACCGGCAGCCACATCTACGCTTCCATTGTTGCCGTCTGGATACTGTCGGGACTCCTGTCTACACCCGCCCTCGTCTTCCGCACCACCTTGGACGACCTGAGCGGCAACCGCACTTTCTGCAAGTTAGACTTTAGGTTTGTCATCACCAGTGCGCATCAGGCGAGTTTGCTGTATGCCGGGTTTAGCTTTTCCTTATCCACCCTGGGGTTTCTGGTCCCCTTACTGGCCATGGTGGTGTGCTATGGGTTGATCGGCTGTACGGTGTTTCGCCACTTCAACACTTGCCGCAAAGGAGACCAACGCAAGTGGCAACTCTTGAAGGTCATCACCACAGTGGTTGTGGTTTTCGCCGTCTGCTGGATCCCCTACCATGTGGTGAGAACCGTGGGCACCCTCTCTGATTTGAACCTGTTTCCAGACACCTGTGCTTTCAAGCGCTCTCTGCTGCTGGCCTACCCATACACCGCCTGCGTGGCCTATATCAACAGTTGCCTCAACCCCTTCCTCTACGCCTTCTTGGACCTGCGTTTCAGGTCACGTTGCCTGCAATTGCTTCAGCTCAAGAAGTACTGCCACAAACCCACCAGGGTCTAGTGCAGGGGTGGGCAAACTGTTTGACTGGCGGGCCGAATTTGGTTCTAAATTTTGATCGGGGGGCCGAACCAGGAGCAGATGGATGTACCGTAATTTTCGGACTATAAGTCGCACCGGAGTATAAGTCGCACCAGCCATAATATGCCCAAAAAAGTGAAAAAAAACATATATATGTATATAAGTCGCTCCTGAGTATAAGTCGCCCCCCCCACCCGAACTATGAAAAAAAAACCGCGACTTATAGTCCGAAAATTACGGTAGTGTTTGTGTGAAGTAATAGAAATGACATGTAAAGGTCATTGCATAAAAGGTTTGTACTTTTAGTAGGTAGTAAAGCATGACTATTCAAAAAAAGCTTTTAGAAAACAAATGCATTTATCAACAACCATTAAAAAAAAAATCACCAAAAAACTACTACCAGTGATTCTCATTAAATACGACACTGTTATTATGAATAATAGTTTCCATCACTTCAGCGCCTGCAGGTCAGATTTATGGAATATGTTTATCTAATGAGGCAAAATCACATCCAACGGCAAACATTCTGACCAAATACATCATCTTGAAGAATCAATGAAAGAATACTTCTAAATAAAGTAATAAAGAAATCAATAGTATTGTTGGTCTTCCCTTTTTTGCTAGTGCATCATGGTCTGGAGTAAAATTTGTTGTGGTAATTCTTAGGATAGAGCCGAGGTGTCTGTTAACCTAGATCTGTGACGGGCTTTGTTGACGTTCATGTGGCTGAACGTCTGCTCACACACTTAGGTCGAGTCAAATTGTCCTCTCTTTTAAATAAACACTATTTCCAGTGATGCATACGCTTGGTTACAATTTAATCATAACATTGGTTGTCAAATACATTTGAAACCAAAAACATCACTAACCAATCCAATGGTGCATTGTAAAATAGCAAGTTTAGTACCTTTGCTGCTACCCTAAATTGTAAGAACATCCGAATATTGCTTTGGTTTCCTGAGTTGCGCAAAACAACTTGAAATGGCCCTGTGCTGATGAAGCAAAGCAGGATGTGTGACACATAATCAGGACCCAGATCATCATATCAAATCCGAGTGGTTTGCTAAAGTTCCCTTGCTTTGACACTATGATGACAAAATGTTTTCATGTGTAATAGAAGGAAGGATAAGGAGGAAGGTTGCAGAGGGACTATATTTCAAAACACAAAATCACTGAAGAGCACAAGATTACCGTGTAAATCATTCAAGTGGTACCTTGGCAACGTGTATACATGGGATGACCTGCTGGGTGGCCTTCACGTCTACTGAAGTCCCCATCCAACTTCCACTAACTGCAGGCACCTTTCATGAAAACATCAAGAATTATACAATTACTACCTTGTACAGTACACATTTCTGGGCCACATATTTATTAGTGGAGAATTTTGAATAGCCATGTTTAAAAATACTGCAAGGTCTCATGAAAACATCAAATCCGTTTTTAATACCAGCATTGCTGGTACAATTGTAACGGGGGAATCATTGTTGGTGAGAAACCTGTTTTTAAAAAACGTACAGCGAGATGGCATTGTGCAGCTGTCTCGGAGACATCGCGGAAATAGCCGATTTGTTCCGAAGAAGCAGGAAGCGTTGCCTTAGCAACCCGTGTGTTTGGTACAACGCCCACTGGAAAAAAGTGCTCCTAACTTTTCTACGGTGAACATCTTCGACTCGCCAGTGTCTGACGATGATGATGAGCAACACTCAATTGTTATTGGAAGGCCTGTCAAATGTCAAAGTGCAGAGACGTCGAGACATTGAGGCTCGCAGAAGAGCGAGGTTGTTTGACGACAAGTTGAGGTGCATCGGAGTAAGTTTTTTGTGTTGAACATTTTCTTTTGCATTTAAAATTATTTATAACCCCGTACTCCCCCGCAACAAAAAAAAAAAAGGTTGATAAGGAATTTCTTGACAAGCAAGTGGCTGAGAAGATTGCAAGGAAAAAGGCAGAAAAAGAAGAACAAGATGCCTATGGTAAGCAGATAAAAAAAAATTGCCTTGTAGTAAAACTGTTCTCAATGTTTTTCATATTTACCTATTTTCCAAGTTAATTTATTTCTGTGGTTTAATTAAAAAGGTAAAACTGATTCATCTAATCACACGCATGGAAAATACTTTTCAAAAGGTCAGTTCCTGTAATTACTAGAGTAAAATCAATTCTGATTACTTCTTATGTACTATAAAAATATTTTTTGGACATGTTGAATTGGAATCATGAAAATTGTTAAATGAAACTTTTTAAGTGGAAGACTGAAATAAATTATTTTCCATGGTGCTCATGCATCGTACAAAATAACAAATAGAGATGTTAGAGGGGGAACTTTTTAAGTCTACAGCATTTAGGTCCATAATCAGATGTCCTCCAAGGGATATACTGTACTTAACCTTTGCAAATACAATACATGATGGAACTATTTAACATCATTCAGTATTCTATATCACTCTGACCTTTGCGGGTTAAATATTTTAAGCCTATCGGTACAGTTCACCTGGCTGAATCTAATCTTAACAATAGCAACAAGGTGGGGGAGTGGTTAGCACATCTCCTCAAGTTCTGGGGTCAAATCCTTCATCCAATGTGGAGTCTTCCTACACTACCCTGCATCTGGCCTGAAGTCACTTGGGCTGACCAAGTCACCCACTTGTGCGCAAATAAGGACAAACTACTGCAAATCAAACAATAATATTCTATTAGAATGTCTGACTAACCAGTTGTAGGTGCTCCTCGTAGATGCTGCTATGATGGAAGATATCAATCAAGCTTCCTTGCTCCATACTCAACAACTAAAAGTCAAACATGACACGGAGAAGGCCATAGCGGACCTCTGTTGTCAGTACCAGCAGCCTCAGGATGGACAGGAGTTGGGCTCGGAAGCACAGATGACGATGTTCCCTGGTCTGCTTGGGGAGGATCCAGACAGCAGGCCACGAACGCAGAGGCAGAGGGAGCAGCTCCAAAGGTGGCTCATCCAGCAGCAGGAAGAGAAGAGCGCAGAAAAACACAGACAGAAGATGGAGAGTAGGTTTTAATAACATTCACACACGTGCACACAAACCGAAGCTCACTCATTGTGTTGTCCGGGCCTTCAGAACTGCAGGACGACCGAAGCCGAGTAGAAATGGACAATGAAGCTCTGCAGCTCCAGAACAGAGAGCTGGAGAGGAGGAAAGCAGTAGCGGCTGCAACTAAAGAGTGGAATATGAACACAGTGAGTCATGCCTCAAGGTTGGGAATGTGGTTCACCTCAATGGCGTGAGGGCCTGTTACAAATAATTATATTTGTTTCAGAAATGACCAAGCAGAGTTGCAAACTTGAAAAGTCTAAACTTGGATTTGCCTCTGCTGTTAAGATGACAAAGGCAGAAGAAAGGCGTCGTCAAGAGAAGGAGGACATCCAGCAGCACGGTCTGCACACGGGAATGATGGGAGCACCCGGCCTTCATCTTAACAGCGACAGGAAGCCGCCTCCCGAGAGCGTGATGCAGATCTCTCAAATCCACAAGCATCAAATTGAAGAGAAATCGGTAACAGCCGCAAAGTTACACCAAAGTCAAATTTTCTTTCTGTCTAAATAAAAAATGCTTGACTCGAAATGGACACGCATTCTAGAGGGCAGAATTCGCAAAGAAAAGAGAAGAGATGCAACACGATGGCATCCGTCTGAATTCGGCTCGTACGGCCGTGCTCCTGGAGAGGCAGCAGGTTCGATATCGAAAGCAGCTAAGACGACACGTGGACGGCACCAACAAACAGCTGGCTGCATCACAGGAGCACAGGTGGAACACACGCACACGAATCTGAGCCATTGGTTCTTTTAGAGACGCTTCATAAGTCACGTTTCTGTTTTAAGGAAAGAGGACCTTGGGAGGGGACACATTGATGAGCGATTCTTCTCCCAATTCAACACCAGCAGCCGCTGATGATCTAAAGCGGAGTTATTGTGTGTCTCAAAATAAGACTTCAAATGAGGAAATAAAATATAATGCCTTTTAAATATGCAACGTTTTAGTGAGAGTTTTTGACAATTTTCACAGTCAATGCGACAAAACCGCTCTTCTTATAGAAACAGGACAGTTTAAGAATACGCATTGTCAGAGAGCATTTCCTGAGCCACGTCATAAAACACAAGCAAAGCACACACACGACTACATGATCCACAGTTAAAAACATGTTCACCTTACTTTTGGGGTCTTGAGAGCCTCTTCAATAAAAATCTACATTTATAGTGACAAAACAAAAGGAGGTACTATAACCTCACACTCTGAAGTCATCATTATAGCCAATTGGAAACTTGAAAATTGATTTTCAGAAAAGACTCAGTGTGACATTTACTGTACACTTTTGAAAATTTGATCTTGGGCCGAAATGTTCCACTAGTTATAAACACAATTTGTTGTGACCGAAATGCATATGAAATGTTTAAAAATAGTTTTTCCTATGGCGATGGCAAAAGAAAGCATGCTGCATTGCACACTTAAACAAACCCAAAGAACACCATTACAAAGTGAAAATTCAAGTAAAAAACAACGGTGCCTTTTGTCCACACAAAAGCGTGAGCGGTAAAGCCCCACGTTCCTGCTCACAGAACAGCAGTATAGTCTCCTCAAAGAACACATGCTGAGATAAGACCCCAAAATTTGCCAGAATCACACTTTTGTGTTTGGAAAACATTTTCAGAAACAAACTTGTCCCATTTCATCTGCCACAAACCCAAAGCTTTGTTCTGCAGTTCTGGGCTGAGTGAGCTGTACCTGGAAGAAAACAATAACCACATGTCAGCAGGTGAGCACAATTTTCATTTTACATGGGCTGAACTCACAGAATAGAGTTGATGGCCAATTGCTTGAGAGTGCCCAAATGGGAGCCGTTGCCCCCGAAGCCCACGAAGGCTTCATAAAAGTCGTAGGAGAGACCGGAGGAACCGAACATGGCCGGGTCGTCTGAACTGATGACCATCGGGTGGTTCTGGGACATCAGTGCCGCCGCCGGGTGGTTTCGTAGGTCATTTACCAGCTTCAATACCTGCTCCAGGATGAGAGGAATTTCATTGGTAAACTACAACCAGAGATTCACTGACTACTTGGCTTGGAAAATTCTGATGGGAAATTCATTAAAAACACACAAAGAAAAAAAATTCCAACCTAATGTGAACCTTTACAATTATTTTAATTGTTTCTTGTATAACGCTCTCATTTCTTGTGATGGTATTTTTATATCTTGGAATGAGGGTGTCTGTCAGCTATACTCATCAGAATTATAGATGAAGCAAATAATGAAATATTTTATCTATGAGATTTTTTAAATGAAAGACAAAAGTGAAATAAATTGATAATGATGATATAGTGAATGATAAAACTGTGTTTTACGGCTACTGTATTGCTAAATTAATATCATTGTCAAATGCTGAATGACATCAGTTCATGTGTGGAAACACAAGAGCGTGCGTACCTGGTTGGATATGGGGCACACTTCCACAGCCACACCTCTCTTCCTGGACAGTTCTCGAGCCAAAGGGTGACGATTCAGAGCAAACCCATGGCCGATGCGTGAAGTATTAAACAAAATGGCATCAAGCAAGTTCTGGTCCACATCCGTGCCCTCCAGATCTACGATAAGGTAGTCCAAACATATATTTGAAATTCATGGATTCCACTTTTTCTAATGCTCCCCTCAATCCCTTTCATCGGAAGCAGCTCAAGGTCTTACTTGTTTCTCCAGCGTGGAAAAAGTAGGGAAGTGTCACGCCCATCTCTGCAGGTAGCGACAAGGCATCTCGGAAATACCAAAGCGGCTTTCCGGCATCTTCGCGACCGACCTGCGCATAGGGAATTCAACAAAATTCAAAACATAGTTTGCTATCACAACTACATTGAATACAAAAGGTCAAGTGTGGAGCAAGGTTAGCAAAAACTAAAATTGAAAAAAATTAATAAATAAAACACAATGCTTTAAAATTCTAATTGAAAATACATCCGAAGTTTATAAAACTAACTAGAATTCTATGAAAATGTCTGATTTCGTCTTGGTCAATTAAGATCATACATGAGACTTTGGGAGTTCACTTTGAATGTATTCAATTTTGGTATTGTTGTGCATCTTAGAACACATTTTATTTATTGACTTTTGGCTCAGCAGGGCACTTGGACTTGGGTGTACTGTTTTTTGTATTATTTGACATTGTTATTAATTTCTTCTTTTATCTTGTTGTATGACTTAATTTTGCTCCACATTGCTTGCACGAGTGGTTGCTATCAAGACCATATTTTCTTTAGAAAAAAACTATTTTCTCTCATTTCATGTATTTGTATAAATTTTGTTGTTTTAGCCCGATTTGTACTTTTGTACTCAAGTAGCACAATTTATTCCAACTGTAGTTTCTTACCAAATCAAAGCCCACCATCAAGTCTGGGAAATCTCTCTGGAGCTGCATTGCCTTTTGCACTATCCCCTTCAACACTGATGCATCCATTGTTCTGAAAGATAAACCACGATTAATGTTCACTTGCAGTTTGGTTATTCGTAAAAGGCAGGATTCCTTGGGGCACCTGTGGCCAACAACGATGAATCTGCTTCCAAAAAAATCTGGATGGTCAGCTATGAATTGTTTGGTGACATCGCTATAGGTTTTCAGAACCCATGCTGAGTCGTGAATGGTGCCGTCCAGCTCGTATACCTGAATGCAGTCAAGTATGGTATCAGGAAACGACCAACATCAAAACCATTCAACGGAGTCATGAAAACAACTGACCTGCAAAAGTAAAGTGCGCACTTCCACATACATGACATTATCCTTGTAGAATTGACCGAGGCTATGATAGAAATAGTCTCTGAACACTGGAGCATATGTGAGTAGACCCATCACAGCCATGAAGTTCAGATCAAACTTCTCCCAAACCACACCCTGGTCAGGATACAAGGCCTCGGGATCACCATCAGTGAAGAGAGTTAAGTTGGCCAGGATGCTGGGGAAAAAAAACAACAACAAAGGTTTTCATGACATAAAAACTTGATAAATGTGACGACTAAATTTTATATTATGTTGCTTCTACTGTAAGAAAGGTCACCTTCTGTCTAAATCTGTGACGTTGATGACTTTGTTTCTGAGTGTTTCCAAGAGGATCCAGGAAGAGCAGTGAGGCTCACTCTTAGGCTGCCCTGAAGAGAAGATGAACCTGACTGACTGTTTGTCACTGACGCACATATAGCAGTTTGGCCGATATGTCACATTCTTCACTAGCCATTCAGGGTCCCCCAAGGCGAGGTCGTGGACATGCAAGGCTCCACCTAAAAAAAAACCTCCATTACAGGTGTGCCTTTTTTGATGGGTGGGCATCTCAAAATGAGTGATTAAATCAGCGATTACCACCATTATGCAGAAGCGCACCAGTCAATGTACTCAAAAATTATTTAAAACAAATAATGCATTTTTGTTCATCTCTCGGGCAGTACAGATTGGACCAGTGAAGGTTGGGAAACATTAGATCAACTGAATCACCTTTGGGCATTTTCTGCAGCAAGCTAAAGATGGGGCTGCGCTCGATTAAAGTTTTGGCCCGGAAGAAGTGCATGGCAGGGGGGAAATGAGCTTTGGCCATCTCATCTTGCTTCATTTTGTATAGCCGGGCATCCAGAAGCTTCTCCAAGTCCGTTAGCACAATTTCCCCCCCAATTTGCTGGGACGTCTCAAGTTTGATGAGCGCCTCCCTCTTCTTGGGGTCTGGCAGGGAGAAGACACCTGCTGCATGCCACAGCAGTAGATAGGCAACCGCCGCGAGGGGGCGCTGTAACTCAGCCACCATCATACACTGGGAAACCGCAGAAAGTGACGACCTTAAACACAAAACTGCATTTTATTCAACCTTTTTAACGTCCCTGTGGATTTAAAGCAAATGAAACAAATTTTAGAACCAATTGCTTTAACTGGATAAATGTACCGAAATTAGTGCATTCGTGTCAAATTACCAGTAGTACCCGTTGTACGTGTAAATCGTAGTTTAGTGTATCAGGTTTCATGGCGAAAATGGTTACAGTAGTGAAACCTAACAGAGAATGGCTCCCAAATTACATGAAAGCAAAGGGTAAATACAACACACAAAGGATATTATAAACGGAGATGTAAACACTCATTTGCATTTTTACAAAACAAAGGATTGACGGATCCAACGGACCCATTGGGATTTATTCAACAGGATTTACCTTAAAACGTGGCAGTCCCAACAACAAAAATTAAAATAAATACACTGGCGATCAGACAATATAAAATGCTGTAAAACGTACCCTCTTCGCAACCCGGGCTGCGAGTAGTCCTGTCATAAGCAGCTCCCCGAAGCCGGTAAGCCCCGCCCCTTACAAAACCGCGTCTAACACTTGCAATTCTTAATTTCTTCCACCTCCATTAAGTCACATTGTCCCAATAAACGCGGATCACGGCTGGATAAACGGGAAAAATGTCAAAATATGACGCATAACTCACACAAAATATTTGGTATAATTCCGTTCAAAGTTCAATGCTGTTAAATTACATGGTATAATTCCGTTCAAAGTTCATCAGACGCAGCATGCGCAGAGCCGTGCCTAGTAATTTCCAATGGGTGCACAGTTGTATAAAACGCATTAAGAGAAATCATCGGTTTTGCTATGGAGAAATTTTCAATTTCACTGAAATAAATGACAATTCTCAGGCCATTATTACAAGTGTATTTTCTCTCATCTACACATGGCAGCAACTAGTTGTGAGTACATTTCGACAAATCAGTCAACACACATCAATTTGAGGAATTGTTTTTATTTCTAAGAAATGTACAGTATAGAAAATACACCAGTCCATTTCCCAAACAATCTGACATTCAAGTAAAAAAAAAAAATCTGTAAACACCCTTCAAAATTAGGTAATTCCTTACAGATTGACACTTAAAAAGACATGGCCAGCACATTTATATTTAACAAGGAAAAAAAAAAAAAGCAAATAAATATATTTCACATCTAAATGGTTTTGACTAATGAATGACAATGGACTTACACATGCTTAACTGATAACTGGCATCAATTCTGCACAACAGACACACACAGGCATACATTCAGACATACACGCGCACACACACACACCTGTAGATCTTTAGATACCACCACGCACAACTTCACATACTGTAGCCTTGAAAAACAGTTTTCTAAAGATAAAACAGCACTGAAGGCAGTACCCCGAAGTACCCACCCCCTTAGATCCACTACAGTGAGACAATTCACAATTTTAATAGCGTACCACGTCATGCGTCTTGGAAGCTCCTAACTTTTTACTTTTAATCCTGAATCAACATACGATATAAAACGTAGGCAGCTATTGCTATAAATGTTGGTTTCTTGCCAAACTGTCAAACTTGTACTCCTGGCACTGAGCAAAAATGTGTAGTTGGGAAGCCAAACAAATGCATCAACATCATGTAGAGTACCCAATGTTGGTGTCAAAGTTTCATTTAGCATGATTCAATGAGAATTTATTTTGCCAGGGTTATACAGTGTTTTGTAAGTCAAGGAGCAACACCACTTTTACTAAAGATGCTAATGCTGCTAACATCAGCTCAACTGGTAAAAGTGATGGACTCACAGGACCCTGCTGAATCCAGATTTGATCATTGAGGTAGATTGATTTACTTCCAAACAGACTGCGTAATAAAACAAAAACAGTGGTAACTTCGAGGTGAAACCTATCAAAGATCTAATAATCCCCAAACCAATAAATCCACAATCACATCAAATTAAGCCCAGTGTGGAATAAGCAGTTCAAGTTCACGCAAAGTGACTTCATCAAAACGACCTCCTTTAAAAGAGGAGCTTACCAAAAATGTAAACTTGTTTTAAGATGCAACTCTTGAAAATCAGTAGCGAGAAATACCCGTACAAAGTGTGATCCCTGAGAAGCGGAAGTGAATTCCAGAAGCAAATGTAGAACCAGACTGTGCAGTTCACATCAAACACCAAATATCACACTACATGTTTACGTTGCAACCTTCTAACAGCAGGCGGAACGTCACACATTAAGTCATTCCTTTCATTAAAGATAAAACGACTCAAAAAAGGGTTTGCTGATAGATTTGTACTTATACATATACACAAATGAGGATTTACTAAAACAAACTAAAGACTATCCAAGGCCACTCAGTTTCAGGAGATTTAGTCAAAGAAAGCCACAGTGCATAATGGAATCAGGTACAAGCCGATACAAGCAGCGTTGTCTTTGTTTGCCCCAGACGGACGGTCTCACCAGTGAAGGAGCTATTAATAGTGTATTTTTAGTTCACAAAACTCTGTGTCTGGGTGGAAATGGTTAAGTGAGTACAAATAATTAGGTTATTTATCCAGAATCTTTGACTCTCATTCACAGCGAGTGTGCTTATCGATGAAACATTCACTCGTACATTCAAAAAAAGAAACCAAGACAACTGGACCTGGAATTTGTCTTGGTCAGAGAGGCCTCTCACGGTACCGCCTTCTTCCTTTACAGTACCTGAGTTTTTAACAATTTGAGTCAGTAGATAATGGCACAATATAAAAAGGCTCGGCCCCTCTCCCTGTGTATATTTTGATTGTTCACAGTGGACAGGGTAGACCAAAGGTAAAAAGCAATAAAGTGGAAGATGTTGTGAGACGACCACAACTGTTGTTTCCCAACAATGGTAGTTTTAAAGATCTGTAATCTATACACTTTTGTTCACAAGGGCTCAGTAGAATTCAGTATTATGATTATTCACTCCAACCAAAATTGAAAGCCAGGATGACAAATGTGAACAAGTTGCTGTAGACTGGAAGCTGGAAGTCATGCCCTCTGCTGCTGTCTGTCAGGTGGGTCACTATGTCTTTCTTTTGGTTCAATTCATTACACCTGAAAGAGGGAGCGAGGGGGCGAAGAGGGTGAGGGAAGAAATAAGGTTCATCAAGTTAAACATGTAGTTGTGTATGTTTGAAGTAAATGTTGAGGTACTACTATAATGTGCCTTTTGGTGTCCTCGTCTGAATCACTGTCATCATAAAAAATGTAGGGGACTAACTCAGTGGTCGATTATAAAAAATCTTTTTCCTTTTGAGCTCCACTTATTTGAATGAAATTACACTTCATTAAAAGCTCAATCGCACCTTACGATATTTATTCATATAGATGACAATATTATACAGTATTATGAAAAGGAAGATCTACCATTTGAAGTACAATGTAATGTGAGGACCACACTTACTTGCTTGGTGCTTGATCCACCCGGTGCAGTCATCACGTGTTGCCTGTGATGCATGAAAACAAGTGATCAGGTTTATGGTGTTCATTTTGAGACTCTTACTGAATCAAATTGAAAACTTGTGAGTGAGGTAACGGCCTCACACGAAATGCACGAAAATATGGCGTGACAGGCAGATAAAACTAGAATTGCCTTTCGAGATTTGCTTTTTTGCTATGAGAAAAGGAAAATCTTTTTACCCTGGGTGGAGGAAATGTTCAGATGCCAAGCCTCTCTGCTGAATCATCACACTTTGAAAGTGGCCACCAGAGTGAGGGTACATGGCCATGCGCATCTGACCAGGGGAGAGAGGCAACTGCTGGGGCCGCTGAAGAGCCTCCATCAGGTGTGGGTGAGGTCTCTGCACACTAAATCGTCCTGCATCTTGGTATGGTGGTCTAGGGTAAAGGGCTCCATTCCCAACTCCACAGTGGGACGGTGGAGCACCGCCTGGATGCATTGGCGGGTGCACAGTGCGGGTGTCATACATAAAGCCAGGAGGAATGTGTGCAGTGGAGGCGAGCGATTGGTTGCTATGACGGCGAGTGGCGGCGTTGTGGCTATCGAGGTCCAGGATTTCTTTTGGACTTTCAGGCTGCTCCAAGTTCCCCTTAGTGCGACTGCGTTTGGCTGGGCTATCACTTCCACTGTTTCTGCTTTCCCATTTGCTCTCCTCCAAGCCTCCAGAGACTGACCCGGCTTCGGGGGACAACAAACTCACTATAGTGGAGCCCTCAGAGGCTTTTGGTGACACACACCCCTCATTGGCCTGATTGTTCCCTTTTGCACTGGATGCGGGCAGATAGGTTGTAGGCAGCATGGGCTGATGAGATGGCTGCCAACCGTCTGAAGGATAAGCACCTCTACTGTTAACAAAATTATGGGCCTGCGGTAGGGTGTAATACTGTTCCTGCTGGAATGGCGGGTACATGTTGGTGTGGGCATGGAGATGCTGAGGGCCAGGCATATGAATTGAATACACAGTTCTTTGCTGCTGGTGGTACCTGGAATGGTCTTGGGTACTCTGGAGGGGGTTGATGTTCTGCGTGTAATAAGGGTGATGTGAAGAGTGCCTGGTCATGCTTGTCTGGCTATACTGTGGATGTGGAGGGTTCTCTATGGTGTATGGACCCATGTCTCCATTTTCTTGGGAATGAGGAGGCATGGCAGCATTGTGAGGAGGTGCTCGCACTCTTTCTGCCTGCACACTTGCATGACTGTCCACCGTTTGGGTTCCGTGATGGTTTGGACTAAACGCCTGCTGTTGTTTATAAGCAGTATTAGAAAAGTCAAATTTCATTGCATGTGGACCTTCGGTGTCTCGCCAACTTGCAGGTTTGCGCGGTGTTTGTTCTCCATGCTCTGCTGGGCTTGGCTGGGAGGGTAAATGTGGAGGAGGGTGGCTGGGTGTCAGAGAGGTGAGAGGGGTTGGATGAGGGGGTCCAGGTTGGGTTCTCTGTAAGACACCATGTGAAATGCTACGTATAGAGTTGCTCTGAGTGCTTTGCGTGATATGTGGAGCTTGCAGTTGTGTCATATTCAGGGTCATCTGTGGAGGAGAGTTCTGACAGTGGTTGCGAGGTGCTGTCCTATTTAGAATTTCTTGGGTTGGACGTTGCTGGTGTTGTTTTCGAACATTCTGCTCATGCCGTTGTGGCGAGTTGCAGTCTGATGTGGCATTCAAAGATGGTGACGCACACTGCTGAACAAGTGCAGGGCTCTGGAGAGGACTGCTCTGTGCATGCTGAGCAGTGGTAAGTGGATATGGATTCTTAGAATTCTTATTACTAACATGGAAGTGCAAGGGCACAGAAGTGGGACCATTATTTTGAAGTTGGCCACCTACTTCCTGCATAAGGCACTCTGCTCCACTCTCTGACTTCAGTTTTTCCCCAGACACATTTTCCTGAGGTTGTTGAGGGCTGTGCAATCCCTCTGCTGGCCCACTGTGGTGTTGAGTAGGGTTTGGAATGGATGGGTGCTCCTGGTTAAGCGAAACAGTGTTCTCTGATGAAGGAGGTTCATTGGAAATGTCTTTGATACTCGCTTTGTTTTCGGGAGGTCCTGTCAACAAAAACGGAATGGACATAAACTCAAGCGGAAGTAGATGATCACCATAGAGTATGTATCCCATCGGTCATATTTGATACATTTTATGTACAGAGCAATCAAAGTTAGAGATCATCTGTCCAAAAATACATTTCAGAATTTACATTTGTATTGAACTTTAATAATTGCTTTCTTTTTACATTGTGGACTATACTACCTTATCACCTCACCCTCGATTCATTGATGCAGTCAGATACCGTGCAACCCTGTTATTGTTCTAGCAACGTGTTCTGAAAGTTCTCTCACATGCAATATTAAAAAGTAAGACAGAAGCAAAACTATGTGCACAGTAGCACTCAGCAATTGCCAAACCTCAATTTAGTTTTTCTAATATAACCCACGTTCAAGCTATGTACTGGCACAGTACTGCCTTAGTTCCAGTTCATGTATAGTACTGTGCAAAAGACTTTTGTATTAAAAATATATATTGGATTAACAATGCAATAAATTACACAATTACATTAGTAATACGTAATTCTTGAGTTGACTATCTGATTGAATAAACATAAGTGGTGACGTGCCAGTTATTTTGTACTCAAAGCAAAGCGCAAGGCATTCAATCGAGCTTTTGAATACTCAATCTAGCTCTTACTATGAGAAACAATTTGAATTGAATGGACAAATGCTGATGACCTATAGCTGTTCCGAGTCGTTACTGTAAAACACCAGATTAGATTGTTTTCAGGTTATAAGAAGCAGCATAAACAAACCCCCCCCCCAAAAAAAGAACTTGGGTCAGATCTACCTTTGGGCTGAATGTCTGTCTGTGGGGAAGACTGGCTGTCTGGCCCTTTGTCTCCAGCAGGACGCAGCAGCTGAACCTCAGGGGCTGGGGGAGGCTGCTGAGAGGGGCAAGTTGGGACGTTGCCAACCCCTGAGGGGGGCTTGGACTGTTGAAAGTGGCCCATGTCGCGATGGGGGGAACCAACGGGAGGTCTGGAAGAGGCAGACAGCTGCTGTAGAGCTAGCATTTCTGGACTTTCCAACATAGAGGCTAACCGCATCTTGGTGGAGGGGTCCGGGTGGGTTAAGGGAGGGCGTTGCTGCACAGGGCCTGGGGGGCTGGCCACTGCTGCAGAATTTTGATATTGTGAATTTAGAGGAGGATGGGGATATCCGGCAGCTTCCGGCCATGGTTTATGTCCCACTGGAGGTGGCACTCCTCCATAACTCAGGTTGTGCTGATTGACCAAACTAGGGTCTTCTTGCATGTGCATTCCACTAGGTCTCTCTGGACAGTGGTGATTCAAACTAGTCCACATGTTAGAGCGTACCATACCAGGAGAGCTCATGCCTGTGTAATTGTGCTGTTGAGGTCCTGACAACTGGTTCCCCATTGGGTGCATCGTGTGGCTCTCTGGACGGTAATGGGCTGGGTATATGCTGGCTTCAGGAGGAGGTCTCAGTTGAAGGGCCATTGGACGGGGACCCAGAGATGGGCCATGTGTTGGACCCATATAGGGGTGCTGCTGCTGGGGAAGAAGCTGGTTACCATCAGGGCCTATTGGATACCTATGGCCCATAGGATGCTGAAAGTAAAACCAAAGTCACTTTAATTCATTTCCACTTCTTCCTATTTTTTTGTCCAATTATTTTGATTTACCATTAATACTCAAAAAAGCTTTAATGTAAAAGAACCAACATACTCCGATGACCTGACATTTTCCACATAAATATGATATACCATATGTGTACAAGGACTTTGTACCTGCATGTTCAAGTCGTGCTGCATACGATTCAAGCCAGGGCCTCCATGCCTTGGAATGTGACCTGGGAAGGCAAAACGGGGATCCGTGCCCATTCTATGAGCATACATGTGCGGACCATGAGGACGATGTAACTGGCAAGATGAAAAGAAAATTTAAGTGGCAGTTTTTGGAAACAAATAAAATCAAACATTGATACGGATCAAAATATACCCATTGTTCTGGATGGTACATGCCCTTGATGTCGCCATGTCGGTGTTGCTGACTTGGAGGAAAGCCCCAATGAGAATGTGTAAGTGGTCGAACTGGCTTGAGGACCTTGTCCTCCAACAGCATTTGGCCTTTGCCTCCCTGCACACTTCGTTTACGCTGAACATCCTGAGTCGCCTTGATTAGACTTTCAGGTCCCAAATGTTTACTGCTACGATTTCGCTTTTTCTCCTTGCGCTCCTTGTCTTCTTTGCTGATGTAGAATTCTTCATCAGTATCACCCTCCTCTGCTGGCAAGTGTTTTAATTGGGCCCGGTTAAAACAGCGTTCGAGAGACTGTGCCATCACAGTGTATTCTGGGGAGGGGGGCAGAAATTTTATTTAGACTCACAAAACAAGCATGTAGAAAACACAAATACACAACAGCTCACAGATTCTCCTGCATATAGACTCTTTTCAGGCCGAGGCTGATCATTCCAATAGGTCAGAGGGCATATGTTGACCCCTGCTCCTTCTATAAACTCCCATCTACCGTGGTCCATCACCACTCCCACTCACCCCCATCCCAAGGGAAAGTATTCCCCAAGGATGAATAGCTCTAGAAGGGGGTTTAGGAATGGAATGTCTCTCTGGCACTGCAGGGCTCAGCTCCTCCTGAGCATTGGAGCACTGCTCAATCATTTTTCATTAATCACTGTCAAGGCTGCCCTGAACTTAGCCCATTTCAACATTGAGTATGTTTCTTTCTTTTGGGCTGTCATAGCCAACTCTGGTTTACTGCTTGGCATGGTGTGTGTTTAAGTGAATGAAAAAAAAAAAATCATATTTACCACTATCTTCTCCGTTGTACTCAATACAGTTTTTAAATATGAGCTTCACATCAGAAATAAACTCCTCCTTTGCCACATATTCTCCATCATTGAGTTTCCTCTCAATGGTGGAAAGGTCCATGGGAGTCTGAGATAAAAAAAGAAAATAAAATGGTTTATTTTTGAAGAACTGACACATTCTACATTCAACTGATCACTATAGGGATTTTGTACCTGTATTATGTCATGGTAATTGGGGGCATAGGAGTCATCCACAGGTTCTAAGAAAGGCCAAGCATCTTTATGAGCCTTCAAGGCCTCCAGCACTAGGCAGGGAGAGTAGAGGTCAGAGATGACAATCGTTCAGACACTAAGCAAATTCCCTGGACGCCTACCTTTGTATAAACCTGTGTAGTCATCTTCCATGTCAAAGCTGAAAGACATCACATTGACACTCCAAGTTATTAATATTCAAATTGTATGCAAATGAATAATTTGTAACATAAAATCCTCATACAATTCCTTAGTAGTCCGTGTTCTGAGAACTGGTGAAGACGGCTCTAAATTCAGAAGTTCTGGTGGGAGGTCTTTTCCTACAGACAACAGGTAGGCCTTTTCCTCTCGCATCTTCCTTCTCCTGGCCCGCTCTAAGACCAAGAGAATGTCATAGGAGAGTGAGAGAAAGAGAGAAAGAGAGAAAGAGAGAAAGAGAGAAAGAGGAACAACCAACTGTCACATCAGAGAAATAATGCCAGCTGAACAAAAAACACATTTGGCCTTTAGCATCTTGACGACACATGCTGAAAATTGAGGCTGCAGAAAGGGTAGATGCCTTGGCCATTGCCGTAAGAAGTGGCTCCGATTATATGGAGCCCAGATGGAAAAGGAACAGAATCAAATACGGAGCAGAAAGAGCACATGAAAGGCATCCCAGGCCAGCCAAGCTCCCCGTCGTTTGGATTAAACATGTTCGAGGGAGGATTCCACATGTGTGATCCACACAGAACAGCCCAAGTCTAGCAGTTCATCTATAATCCATTAATAAAGCTGCTCAACTCAAACACAATCAGGTCATTAACCCTTGACAGATGACTGAGAGAGGCAGAGTGATCATGTAGCATCATGAATTTTGCCTGTTCAAATTACAATGAGCCGATGGTACTGTACTATCCTTTGGCGGCTTTTCAAGCTTCAAAGTTAAACACAAAATTAGAGAGAAGGACATGTGGAAGCCTTCTTGAAGGGTTCTCTTGATCTATTTGTTACAATTCCACCACGGCGGCCTATTCATTGATGATGATGGGTCTATGACAAAACACTGTGAAATCCTTGCTTAAAATGTATTCATTCCACAAGTGAATGAACTCGTATATCGGCAATGGCTTTGGCTTCTCCCTTTCTGTGTTCTAACCATCGTACCTTCCACAGCTTTGATCTTCTCCATTTTCTCTCGCTGTCGTTGTTCCTGCTGAAGCCTTTCTTCTTCTCGCCTCTGTTCGGCCAGCAAGACCTGCCTGTCCAGCTCTTCATCATTTCTCTTCTCAAACTCAACTGTGGCCTCCACATTATCCTGCGTATAAAGAAACACAAACATCAGAGACTGACAGACAGCGTCTCTATTCACAAGTGGACAGCATGCACAGAAAAATGACAACAGTATGACAAAGGTATACTCCATTACTGCTGCAGTAGAGAAAAATCACACATGCCTCCTCTTGGCTCATGTGTTTTTCAGAGAAACGCTGTGATGCACGGAATGGAGTTGGATCTTCAAGCTTCTGTTTCTGCTCGCGCTCCTGAAACAAGAGTTTAACGTTCAAGACTGCTTTTAGATTGTATTAGATGTTGAATTTATGATTAAAGTGACAAAGTATTGGAACAGCAAGGTCTACTTGTTTTTGTTGTATACTCAAGACATTTGGGGTTCAGATCAAAAGATGAACATGAGACTTAAGTTTAGAAGTCTTTGGAAGAAGCGATGTGGCCCACAACAAAAATTTGTTTGACACCCCCGATTTAAACGGTACAAAAGTACTCTTACAATATTACAACCTGCCAAGGGATGACAAATGGAAACTAGCCAACCGAGATTATCCAGCATCCTTACATGAAATGTTAACATACACTGTTCTCTTTTAAATAAATAAAATGAAAAAAACACAAACCCAACATATACTGTTATTTAAAGAGCGATATTGCTCCATTCTATGATCAAACAGGTTATCGTTTACACAAACCGACTGATAAACCCCCAAAATCCTAATTTGGTACTATGGCCTCATGAAAATACCAGGAAATAAAATCAACAAAAGTTGTTGAGCCTTCAAAACGAACAGAAAACCATCCAAGAAAGATAACTGTGAGGCCCCGGGGGTTTGGGTGAAGGAGCCATGAGTATTGCGAGGTCACTGGCTTTGGTTTTTCCACCCCCAGTTCCTCCTTCTCGCTTAAGATGCCAACATTCCCTCACATCTCCCTGGGGGTGACAGCCAAGCTGTATCAGACAAAAATGCATCTATATCTAACCGTGTCCTCCATACAAAGAGAGTGCGTAGACTCCTGTCTCCTAAATTTTAATACTGAAAAATACACACAACTTGCAGAAAAGTAACAGCAAATGAGTAGTATTTTCTTAAGGCTTAGATATATACTTGTTTTTGCCAAAGTACTACTACAAGTTCCATTTATTTCTGTAATAATTTTGTGACACCCATCAAAACCAGTGACATCTAAGTGAGTCTGTACATAGTAACTAAGCTAAAGTCAAGTTCTTAAAAAGTCTGTCAAAATTGAGAGACACTGTGCATCTCTTGTCAATTCTCACCAGAGAACTAAGACAAACCTGTCAACTCACAAGCCAGTCAAAGTAGGGGCTTCTTATGAAGTACATTTAGAGACATCTAAAAACTGCACATATGCAGGTGGGGGAGTGAAAACATGAGAGGAAGACAATGAAGGATGTGTGGGGGTGTACATGACCAAAAAAAGGAAGCAAGCACAAGAACAAAAGCGGCTGTTCCAGAACTGATCAAGTCTGCTCTGTTGTATTGCTGCCTCTTAAGTAAAGCATTGGGGGAAATGCCACAATTCATAATAATCCTAATAAAATGTTCTACAATGTACTTACCGTATGAGCAACCATAATTTTAAAACACCCATATAATATGACATAATAAACTATAGCAAACAGAATCAAGTGTATTATCTATTGAAGAAGCACAAGCAAGATGACCTCCAGTGTAACCACTTAGGCTGAGAGGATCTCGCAGCACAACAAAGCTGTCATTCAAGAGGCTTCGTCCTGCCTCAAGGTGAACCCCTGCCTGCTGTCACTGTCCATCATACGACTGTTGACTGCAGCTCAAGACACATGGAGGGGTGGATTAAAAAATTTAAGACTCTGTATTTGACAAGTCTGCATGTGTGGAACCGCCCTCACTCTTCCAACTAACAGACACGTTATGCACGTGCAAACACAGACCAAAAAAGTATATTCAATAAAGCGGAAGTGACACTGCATCCATGGTGTGCATGATTTGTGAGCCTTAACAGCAAGTGTCTTTAATGCAGCTGACTGAGCAACACTGTGGCTAAATTTAGTGATTAGTGACTAATTGATATGGGAGTAAAAAGACTAAAGCCTTCTTCAAAATTCTGATACAATCGAAAACAGTACTGTACTGATTTGACATGAAAGAAAATAAGGGAGGGGTCATAAAGCCTTCACTATCTAATAAAATCTAGAAACAGTACTATACTGACTTGACATTGAAGAGAATACGAGAATAAGTCAACATCTCTTTACACAAATACAAAGAATTAAAAATAATTAGGGCAGTTCATCGCCTGCTGATTGAACCAGAAAAATATGCAAGAGATTTGAAGAATTATATTCTCTTTGGTTAATATTAAATGATACTTGGAACTCAGTATGTGATTTCAGTTATCTTGACGCACTGAAGAGAATCCTGAGAAAGTGCCTAGTATATAATGAGTCAAGAAAATGTTTAGTATGTGGCAAGTGCACAGCAATGAAGACATACCCGTAACTCCTCTTTTGTCAGTTGGAAATGAAGGACCTCTTGACAACTAGATTATTTTTCATCTCCTAGCTCAGTGTATAGAGGCTCACTTTCCGTGGCAGCAGTTGGTGGTACTTGCATATAGTATGATGGGAATGGACAGGTGCAAAATACAGGACTGGTGTATGTGGCTTTACATTGTGTATGTAAGTTCACTGTCATGCAGTATGTTGCATTCTGTTTGAATGAATAATTGGATGGTGTTTTATTTGCCTTAAGTAGACCTTGAAGCACTGCACAGCAGGCTTTTGAGTTCATTGATTGTGGTGCTTGTAAGGTTGTAATACAAGGCTTTACAAAATCAGGACCTTGGAGCCGATGACGATCAGCGAGTTAAAGAAAACGGCCGCCAAAAAATAACAACAATGTCTTTCACGCTATTATTTGTCTAGAAATTTAACCATATAGTAACAAAGAACATAAATACAGATAATATTGAATTGTCATATGAATGCTTAAGAGTACAGACCTTGTGAAACACTAATGGTAAGCAAACAAATGGTATTGATTCTTTGGTATCTGACCTTGTGTTCAATCATGTTGCGTATCTCAGGTAGAAAATTCTGGCTGATGACACGGTACAGATGGCGGTCTTGGGGAGCCAGTTTATCCTTAATGCTTTCTGCCAAGTTAACCCACTGTTCTTCTGTTTCGCACACAAGGGACCAGGTACCTCGCTGACAACCTACTGGGAGCCAAAAGCACAAAGGCAGTTGGGAAAACAGGTTCCAAAAAAATAACAACAAATAGATCGCTGTTAATGTACTGCACATATATATTTCACCTTTCGCAGGAGCTATATCTTCCATTCCATTTTCTGTATCCTCTTCACTTTCTGCCTCACTAAAAAGACAAATATGACACAGCAAGTGAGAGGATTGTCACGCAACAGTGATTCATAAATCTGGTGGATCTTCATAAGGACTGGATGAGGCTGCTTTGCCACATATGGACATTTACATGACATGAGCTACAGCTTCAATGTGGCAAGCCATTCCTGAAACAAAAACATCGGAAGGGTCTGGGCTAGGCTATGTAGGAAAAGTACTGGTTGGTACACAGACCTCTTTTTAGATTAAAGTCAGTCTTGCATTTTACTAGGGAATCAAGGTCCCAGAGTCAGAAAAATAACTGGAAAAGCAGCTTTAAGTCCAGTGTTGAGCTGGAGAGCCATGTTATTTATTTCTATTGCTCCGTGGTCTTTTATCACCAAAAAACTTTACAGCACTTCCTGCTGCCGACGATCTATTTGGAGATAATGATTAAATTTTCCGGGAGGATTTAGCCCTTCTCCACAAAGCCCAAACTGCCAATACCTGGTTTGACAGCCATGGACTAAGATAACAGCATTTGATTGGCTAGCAAAGTCACCATTGAAATTGCAAAAAGGGAAAGATGCGAGAATAGAAACCAATTATCAAAGCAGCTTGGAGCACATGCTTGGTACACCCAGCCTGTCTGAGCCACATCCAATATGGGTGTGGAATTCAGCGCTCGACGGTACCTAATCATAAATGCGCATTGCATGAGGACCCACTTTGCCGGTCATATGTTTACAAGAGACTAGGCAATGTTTTTTGTGCTCAATACTCAAGTAAGTTGTCATTTATTACATTTTTATCCCTTTCACCGGGACTCAGCTGGGTGGTAGAACGAGAATCCCCCATTGTTGCAAACAAGAATAAGACTTAATTAGATATCTGTTTCTTTAAATGATATAGTCACATTAAGATTTATTTTGAAAAATGCCTCAAAAAGTCACCAAAGATAATCAGATATTATTCTGAGCAGGCAGGTCATGTAATTTGCCTGCGATTTCTATCGAATTCATTTTTTTTTATGTTCTACAACTGCACAGACTCTTGACGAAACTTTGCAATTGATGGCCACATGGCAATAGACAGCTGTGGAACCATCAACAGCAGTTTCCTTTAGACAAAGGCATCTGTGCAATTTATGCAACCAGATGTACAAGTTCTGCCTGTTATATTGAAATAAACTATTGTGAAAAAAATCACCTTAGCTCAGAGTCTTCCATTCTTTTTTTCTTTGGTGGTCTTCCTCTTTTCTTTTTCTCTGTTAATGTTAACCCGGGATTTTCACTGTAAGGAAGACCACATCAATTGAATTGAATCCTTTAAAAGCCTAGGTCCCAATATGATCAATTAGCACGAATTTAAAATTACTACAAGGGGGATGAACTAATGACCTGTTTTTCATAAGGAAAAGGAGACAACGCCGAGGCATTTACCTGATTTTCTCCACTTTTCTCATGAATATCTCTTCTTTGTACATACGGGTGCCATAAAAATACCAGTAGAGGGCTCCATTTCCATCTTGCCCAAGGGGTTCTACCCGCAGACTGTCTGCATCCAGACCCTGATGGGAGCCAAGGAAACCATTAATTCACTCAATTTTGGACATAATTTGGTCCTTGCAGTCCTTTACAGAAGTGGATGATAATAATAATGAAATGCAGGAGAATGAACATTTTCCACGTGGCTGCCATCGCTGAAATATTGGATATCATTTACAATCTTGAGTGTAGTTTTTGTGGGGGCGAAAATGACACGTAGAACTTTGAAAACATGACAAACATGTTGTGGGTTTACCTTCAGCAGGTCAAAGACATCAGCAGCATCCAGCCGATAATCGCAGAGACGGTGCAGCAGTTCAACCTGAGTGCGAGGGGGCAAGTTTTCAAAGGACTCCTCCCGAAGTGGGTTGGGTTTCCCCTCTTCAAGCTCCCATCTGTAGCTGATGATGTCATCCAGATATCTGCTGAATGCCTGGGGACTGAAATGCTTAAGGATGAGTATGTGATTTATTCTTTTTTTCACAGCAAGTGCTAACTCTACTGATGTGGAATATCGGTTCCGTGACCAATAAGGTCTTTCATATTTCTACATAGACCAATCCAATAATGCCTTGCTTTGTACAGAACGGTCACAAGCAAAGCCACTAAGAATTTTTTTTTTGCCAAAGCCTTCCAGCATCAAGAAGGATACAACGTGTAACTGGTTCATCAAGCCAATGTCTTTTTTTTTTTTTTTAACCAGTTCATTAATGAAATCCTGCTTATCATGTGAACTGATACTTAGTTAACTAAAAGGTGTGTTTATGTATATTCAAAAATAATAATTGTTGATATCTGGCTTTTCAAACACTGGGATTTGGCATATTTTCAAGAAAAAAATGCCTTTCAATTAGTATCAAAAGGTTTTTGAGAATGAATGTCACAATGTCTGACCTTAGTACAGTGAAAAATTGCAGCACGGTGCATCATTCAAGTTGCCCATGCCCGATTTGCACCATTGCTCTGCATAATGTAAGTTAATTGAAATGTCCTTTTTTGTTTTTTCAAAGTTGAATTGGCAAACGTTACGGTTCAGGCATACCCGATTAATCGCTACCTTTTAGTTCCAACTCAGAAGAAAAGAACAGGGCCTTGGGGCAGGGGTGAGCATCTTTGCAACATAGAGAAAGAGGACCAGAGAAAAAAGGCTTATCTTGAAAGAGCAGTGTGCACTTTTGAAACAGCTGTAGGCTCCCCTTCACACTAACCCCATCTAGCTCTTCCTTTCTGTCCCTTGTTCTCGCCAAAAGCCTCCCTCCCTCCCACCTTCCCCCGCTCCGGCAGAGCGTTTAACACGTGTGGATGAAAAGGGCAGCTCTGTGAAAGGCCAGCAGTGAGCAGGCAGCCCCAGGATGCCAGCGCCTGTCCTGTCCAATAAAACAGGTTGTCCTACAGTTGCTGCTTGCCTGGGTGGAGAAACTGGCTCATGCTTGCCTCTCTGTTTATCTGTCTGTTGGTACCATTATATTTCTTCCCAATCTTGAGTAGACAATATTTGTAAGAGAAACACTATCTGGGCATTAATACTTGACTGTGTTGGAGTGACACTCACCGATAATTACTTTGTTCCATATTTGAGAATGTGTCGATGCTATGTTTATAAATTCAATAAGATTATAATGTAATAATGAATAACCTACAATGGGTAGAAATAACTAGAATATTGAATTTATTTTTGGCTTCCTCGAAACACTTATAACCTTATTTTACTGGTTCTTTTATCACAAACCAATTATTTAGGTTTCATTACCTGACATGTTTCGGCTATCACTTCCGCCTTCGTCAGAGTGTCACCGGTGTGGTTGTGACGCGTCTTTATCGGCTGTTGGATGAAGGCGGGGCTCACCTGTCAGATTTGACGGCTGAGTCTTGCCCTCTGCTGTCCGTTCACCCCTCCAAAATGCTGCTCCAGGTGGTAGCGAGCATGAAAGCTCCCTCGTCCCTGTTGATGGTCCTCGGGCCCCGCTTGCCTCCCTGATCATACGCTGATGTTTGTTTTCTTTGGTGCGGATGACTCTGGCCTTTTCCCAGTCCATGATGTGATTTTCTCTTTTGCAGTGGTCGGTAATGGCTGACTTGTAGTGTTCCTGTTCTGCTTGTTGTTTTGTTGCTCTTGTTTGTCTTGTGGCTGTCTCTTTCTCACACTCCTTCCTGTGTTCTGTTTTTCTTGCGATGAAGTTTCTCCCTGTCTGCCCGATGTATGATTTATTGCATGATTTGCATGGGATTTCGTATATGGAGTTGCATTTATTTTCCGGGTGAATCCTGTTCTTTGGGTGACCCAGTGTCTGACGGAGTGTTGTGTGTGGTTTGCTGGGTGTGTTTACGTTGTATTTTTTCATGGCTCTTTTCATGCGTTCCGTAATCCCTCTCACGTACGGCAACGTCACCATTCCGCTGTGTTCTTGTTTACTTGTTTCCCCCCGCCCCCCCCCCCCCTGTGTTGTGTTGTTTTTTCCCTTCCCTGCACCTTTGTGAGCACCGTTGGGAGCTTTCATGCTCTCTACCACCTGGAGCAGCATTTTGGATGGGTGAACGGACGGCAGTTTATCCATCAGCTAATAAAGACGCGTCACAACCACACCGGTGACACTCTGATGAAGGCGGAAGTGATAGCCGAAACATGTCAGATAATGAAACCTAAATAATCGGTTTGTGATAAAAGAACCAGTAAAATAATTGACAATTGAAAACAAGATGAACATAGTACAACTAACATTTATAACCACACATGCCTTTACACCAATACATAATACCTTGTGCATTAATATAAAAATGAAGTGGCTACGTCTAAGATCATTTTACCGATAAATATGATTTCGATTCAATCTTAACATACGTAATGTCAGTGCGCTGGTAACATCCCTGCAGTAGACAAGCAATAAGATCCCCGAGGAAGTTCAAGTCCTGTTCTGAGAGCGCTTTCTCCAATTCCTAGGACACAGAGAAAAAAAATAATTTGTAAAAAAAAAAACATTGTAAAATATTACAGTAGAAACTACAAAAAACAAATGAAATTCATATTAGTGCTTGATGTAAAGAGATCACTGTCACATATTTAACCTGCTTGCTGTTTGTTCATCTGCTTGTCTATGCTACTCGCTTTTACAGCTACATACAGCCAGATAGAGGGTGGAAAAGTAAAAATGTCATGATTGCAGTCTGTGTAAACTGAAAATTATATATACAAAACACGGCCAGCTTTCAAGCCACGTTTTTCCTTACAGCTCTTATGGAGAAACAGTTATGGGAGCTCGAGAATTGAATATTCAATTGAATTCAATTTTATTTGGATTTAAGCTTATTAAAAAACATGTTTCCGCAATTACTGTTCGCTACCCAATTATTTGTGTTTATTGGTATGTTTTTGTGAGTTAAAAAGAAACTAAACAGTAAAGCAACATCACACGAGAGGGATTTCTGGTCATTGATTTCCCAAGTAAAAGCAGATCTTCTTATTTTGTTTCAACATAAATGATAAATCCGTTGTCTTTCATGAAAGACTAGAAACATTTGATAATTACCAACTTTGAGTGCCTGAAATCACAAGATTTGGACAATCTTTAGGTAAGTGTAACGGTTACCCAATTCTAAAAATATGAGGAAATATATTTGAATGAATTGGTCTGTCGATAAATCAATTAATTCTGACACATCTAATGGGAGTGATTTCCTGTAAGACAGCAGAAGTAGCGATGTGGAAGTCGTGGCTACCCTAACAGCAGACAGTTTCCATGTCACTGCTGTTGACAGCTCAACTGGGGTTCACATCACTAATAGTTGGCGTGCGAAGGCGGGAAGGGGGAAGGGATACCTGCTTGTTGAGTATGGACTCCTCCATTACTATGCTTTGATTCTTTCTCCCCCAACACATCCAATTCACTGGTTCCTGCTAGATTACTCACCTGACGAAACCTGCACCCCCGCATGGAAAATGCATGACAAACATGCATGCACAATCACAAAAACCACAGGAAAATGTTTAACATTTCTTGATCAAGCGTGACGAATCCTCTCTCTGGCATAGTTGTTGAGACACTGATGCAAGCCCGACAATGGTAAATTGCCAGATTAGTCATCTTTAAAACATCTGTCAAAGCCACTTCCACACCTCTAGCGCAAGCACGGTGTTGGTGAGACCATCAATCTGTGGGACACCTTTTGCTCATTAAGTCAGAGAAGGACGAGTTAATATTGGGGTCTGTAATAAGCCCCTTTTACATGGTCTGTCAAAGGCGTCTTGTCGTTTTCCTGAACGGCTCAAGCAGAATTGACAATTTCCTGGCTTTGTAGGTAGGTGGTACCCGAACCGTATCAAAGACAAGGTGGTGCTGAAATCATAAAGGTAATGGCACCTTTTAAGTGTGTGGTAAAGAAAACAAGTCCGTTCAATTGGACTGATCAGACGTCAAACGTCAATATTAACAGTCTATACTCAAAACAAAATAATGTTGCTGGTAGATTGAATTGGATAATTAATGCACATATAATATTTCCGTCTTTGACATGCTATTTTTCTATTTCCGGAATGCACGATTGCTGCTAAAACAATACGAATTCCTCGAATGTGGGACCAATAAACGTTCTATTATTTTGAATATGTATTATGTTCGGAGACCCTCTCGCCATCTAAGTTGAGGTGCAAACATGGTCAGAATTTATGGCCCAATTGATTACCTGTCCATAGACATGCCTATGTACTGTAAACTAAGTATATTTCACGTCCATGTTAAGTTTTCCAGACCTCCCATCACATGACTTCCCTCTTATCTCTGCTTTACAACCAGTACCAAAGACAAGTGCCTTTACAACGTTGAAGGGAAGTCGCGCCCAGACTGGAGACAGGGAGAAGGAACCATGGGGAGCTAAGACAATGGGGCTGGCTGAGACAAACCCTAGTGTATGTGCCCCCCTTGCTTCCCCCCATCTGATGCATGTACTGCTGCCCTCAGTTGTCACTCACAACTGGGGGAGGAGGCTGCAGCCTTTTACAAAGCCCCCCACGACTTTATGAATAGCCTGATGTGGAAAGACGAGTGCGAGTGGTTAGTGACTCACAGGTCATCACACAGGCCGAGTTGGAGATGTGTCAGTAGGTGCGAGGGGGGGAAGGATGCAAGTGAGTGAATTGCCTTGAGAATAGAATACGCAAGTATTGCTGTGCAGGGGGGGTTCTTCATGTCACTGGCATTTGACGGAAAGTAAAGGGACTACGGTCGTTTGAGTGTTTAATGTAGACAACTTTGAGGTGTCTGCGATTCTTTTGTGCCCACCAAAGCGTATTCGTTGACGGGGGTAAGCAGCCGACGTGCTAAAACGTATTTGTTGGGGGGGGGGGGGGGGGGGGGCTAGCCCTGGAAAATGGCAGTTCAGGACATCTCACAAAATTCTCAATGGCCACCACATTGCTAGACCGCTAAGGATTAAGGCTAAACGATTCATTGTATTTGCACTGTGATCGTGATTTGACAAAAATGCGGTATTGTAATCTCAAAGACTGGGGTTTACATGTGCATTATCATATAGGCAGGGGGGGATGCACAGAACTCTTTATGCTAATGCAGCCGTGCTGGATTTCAACGATTGTTTTCAAAGCTATTAATTGTTCACTATTAATAAACGTTGTCAAATGTCCTGCAGTGTTATGGTCATTTTGGTATCTAAGATACATTTGGGATGGAGAGGTGGGCCTCCAATTTGGTCAGGAGCAGTCTTGACTCTATGGTGCTAAAGTAAAATGTATCATCTTCCTATCAGTAAAAAAAAAAATTGGATTTGCCAAGGGACTGAGAACACCCATCTAACCATATTCTGAAACACTTAAAGCTTTATTGTCCCTCCGGGGCTAATCCATTTACCTTTTAGACAACAGAAACAAAGACACACTCACAGGCAGCTTGCACACTTATTTACCAAACCTAATAGGACTAAAATATACACAATCAGAGGACTCCATGGAAAAACAACAACAAAAACGCCCCAGAAGCAGCAGCTTGCACCCAGTCAAAGTGGGAAGCCTTCACCTTTCAAGGGGAAGGGAAAGAAATAACCACCATCTGGGGTTTAGTCATGGTAATGCCAGTCAGGGGCTGGGGCTTAGTGATTGGAAAACATCTTAGGGATAAAGAATAGGATAGGGCCGAGGTTCTGTTAGTAGCTATGAGCCCAACAAGTGGCTGCAAATAGTGGACTTGGAGTGAGGTGCACTGAGGCAAGCCTACACAATGTCAAAACATCAAACTGCTGGATGGATGGCGGAAGGCATCCTACATTGTCTAACAATCGGTTACAATAGCAAGAACTTCAATGAACAGCAATCATTCATCACCGTTATGAGCAAAGTAGCAAAGGTTAACAGGTGGGCAGACTATGAAGATGTCTTGTTCATCAGATTCTAAGAACGCAATCAGATTAAATATCAAATCCAGTGAAGCCTCTATTTCTGTCTTGTTTTCGTTACACGGTCTTGACACAGACGAGATAATGGATATGTGGTGCTTCTCGCAATGTGTAACCATAATTTGCAAGTTGCATCAGGCATAAGGCGGAAAGATGTTGCATATGTAGGCTGACGTTCCACTTCAGCATCCAATCACATATCCAGCGCCTAGTTCAAACTGACTACGGAAGACATGCCTTGTAATATAATGCGTGTAAGCAAATCTGCACCCACAACACCAGAAGATCACAGAGGTTCACGCTGAAGAGTTGACAACAGTGTATATAGAGAGCTACTTGTAAACAACAGCCACCCCTGCCTCCCCTTTTGTTTACATTGATATGCTGTATGGACGTCATTTGGGGGACTTGGCTCTTCGAACCAGTGTATGTATGTGCTGTGTTCAGAGTTATTTTGTGTTTAGTTTATTCCAAGCTCCTTTCTTTTGTCTTTTAAATGTCCGACAAGTTTGCAGAACTTGTTGATTTTTAAATCTAACCGATCTACCTTGGATGCTGACCCCTGACTTTCTGTCTGGATAGTGTAATTACTTCAGCTGAAAGAATATACATATTTACAGTTAAAATGTAGCATCTCTAAGAAAATAAAACAATTATGTTGGTGTTCAAATAGACATCCACGCATATCACGAGGCGGAAGCACTGCCGACATCATTTCCCCAATGACAACATCTACAAACTCAGAGGGGAAAGACCTGGTCCCCAGCCATTATGACCATGTTGAAGTGTCCTTGAACAAGACATTGAAGCCCCAGTTGCTCCTGATGGTGTTAATGAGGAAGCGGTGTGACACGCCTTGAGTACCAAAAGGAAAAAAAAAAAAAAAAGTCACTATACAAGTGACCTGAATGAAATAATAATAATAGGATTGCAGTCGGAGCGGTCACCACCCAGCCTTCAAACAAAAGACAGACTATAAAACCGAATAACTTCCTGTTCCGTTTATTTAGTGTAATTGGTTTTTAATTGAGGAAATTAATCTTGACTTCAGCTGGATCTTTACAAGGTGTAATTTCAAACATAGCTTGTAGCAAATGTGAGCGACATCATGCACACTGTAGGCAACATCTGTATGATGCAAAGTACCTTTGACCTCACAACGTTACAAACATCTGTACTTCATACATGGGCAATCGGAGGGGAAGATGGCTGAACTAGAACTCCTCCATGCAAAGTGTCAATATAAAGGTTTTTTTATTGTATTATTCCTATTTTATATTCTATAAACAGCGTCTTGGCAGTTGTGGCTGTTATAAAAGTTGAGTTGATTGATTTAAACTATTTTACAACTAAAACCACGCAACTGGGCTTGTCCATATCAAGGTCGAGAGAAATGACAGTCATTGTAGAGCGTGTTGCTGTTGACAGCTGCCAAACCGGCTTCACCTGTTACAGGGACGTGGCATTGGATAGAACTCAATTTCCTTTTACAGTGGTACCTCAATTTTATAGACACAGAGTTAACAGATTTCAAATTTGACGGGTAAGGATAAATATATTCATCAAATGACTTAATAAATTATTAGAAACAAATAATCTGCAAATAATACATGTCAAACTTTAAATCTACATTCCTGTAGTCCTCCATGAGAGCAGACTAAGGTTGTGTGAACACTGCGCAAGTTTATGTTTTTTTTGGGTCAGAGTTGCTAAAAGCTTACAAACAGTTGTAAAAGGTTGTACTGTATTTCTTGTCACAAAGACATTTGTTTACAACCAGAAAAACTGTTCAGCACCATTAATACTGATGGCAAATGTCTGGCGAACATCTTTGCAATTCATCCCTGAAGAGAAAAATGTCAACATTAGGGTGTGCGCAAACACTAGCCAACCTTCACTACTCTGTTGGAAAATCGGGATCTGTTCTTTTTTTTGTGACAGTCCAGTTCAAGCCAGGTTTCGCCGCACGTGCCCCTGTGCTGCTTGCTGGTTTATCACTAAAGCTTCATAATTTGTCAAGCCACATATGCATAGGAAAGTGTATTTATTTAGTTTTCTATGATTGCATTATTATTTAAATTTAATGTCTTTTATGTTGAGCACTTATAGACAGCTGATTGCTGGCTAAGTACTAGAGCGGTCAAATTAAGAATGTAAAATAAACTGGCACCATGCAGTGGCAGACTGAAGACAGACACTTGACATTTCACTGCTAAAATGGCAAACAAGATATACAACCATTATTTAAGGGCGTCTCAGTCTCAGCTACCAGCTGATTATGTGAAAAGAAAGTATCACTTTTGAACACTTTTTCAATTTCGACAACAAAAAAAAAAAAAGAAGCAGCTCTTTCAAGCGTATTGCGCAAACACGTACAGTACACTACGCTTAGTGAGTCACTATGACGAACGGCGGACGAAGGGTGAATCTTAGCATTCCTTCAAAGAGTTTAAACGTTCCTTATACCAACTATTTAACCGATCGAAAACGCTAACTTTGAAGTTATTCTTGTAATTGCTTTTGGCCTTTTCGCTCTGATTTGAGTTGACAGAGCAATAAAGGAGTCATGGGGTGACCGTAAAATTCTATTTGAAGCCGATCAATTTTCGATTGACTCATAACGCAATGATCGATGATTATGTACCCTTCAATGAATAAAAGGGCTTCTGTGCGTTGGCCATGTGATATAGTTGCCAGGCTGTAAACATTTCGGAATTAATTCACATTGTATTTTGGCTCTCAAAGCGGTATTAGCAGGCACACGCTGAATCCAACTCTTTCACTCAATCCTAAACTGGGGGGAGCAAACAATGCCCCCGAGAAGCATCTGCGTCTCGCTCCACAAGCCAGATGGCTCACGACCGCAAGACAATAAACTCCAAAACCCACGCCATGAACTTAACTTTATGTGACAAATAAGGGGAGGAAATGTTATCTGAAGACACTTGTTCTGTATGATCGTTATCACGCTTATGTAGAATTTAAAAAAGTTTCACTTTGTATCGTAAAGCACATCATCACCCCGAAACTAAGATTTTAAGTGGGATTAAGTATGAACTATATATCTTGAGTGGACGGATCTTTTAGAATATCAATTAAAGTGGGAACATGAATGACTATAGAGAGCACTACGTAACAACAGCAATCTTATTATGAGGTCTCAAATCTCAATTTGGCCTCTCGATCGACCTTTATTGACGATCGATTAAAAGGTTTCACACCTAAGTTTTAGCGTTGCTAATCGGTTAGCTAGGTTGTTGCGGAGTCGTAACGTTCACGAGTAGAAGTTCAAAGGACATTTCTTAGGAGACTAGTAGTTGGTATAGCTGACACAAACAACGTTTAATTTCCACAGTGAGGGCGAGTGGTGTCACTTCCGTGAAGACAAGAATATCGTTTACCTCGATTTCAAAGTCGGGGAGGTTGAACGCTGCCCTGAACAGTGAGCAGAAGTGGGCTATGGCGGGGACTTCCCACCAAGATTGGACTTCTTCCACAGAAACTGTACATCCCCGGGACATTTTCAGACTGGAGGAATGCTGTCAGGTTGATTGCTCACATTAGAAAGGGGTTTGAAGTTCAAAAGTTCAATGAAACACTTCCGACAAAACTTGCTCGCGCAGTCCACTAAGTCCTTGCGTTGCTGCCATTCCGCCTCGCCGGGCTCATCAATCTGTTTCAATCAGTCCGAGCCAAGGCGAACAGATGGGCTGGGCCATACCATTATTCGTCAGAGAGGGGAGAACGTACGATTGACAACAAAGATACTACTACAAATATATAAAGCCATTGACTTTTGCTTCAAATATGATAATAACTTGATTGATTTGACTTAATTTTGATTTAATTCTGGTGATCGAACTGACAAATCCGTATGAACAGAAAGAGTTAAATGTCTATTAATCCCTATCGATTTTGATTGTTCGACCTTAGTTTAAAGGGAATGTTTTGAACGGTAAAATACCGATTCAAGTGTCGATATTGGACTTGTGTCAAGTAATTCTAAATTTAATTAAAAAACATTGATTGGTACACGTTCCTTTCAATGCCTTCACGCAGCGACGTTGTATTACAACATTTAAACCACAACAACAACAACAACAACATCATTGTAATCTCACATATACCTCTGGATTTAGTAAACATCCCATTAAAGAAAAATACCTCCCGCGGGCCAAATTTGGCCCGTGTCTAAATTTAGACCGCGATCGCTTATGATCGGATCGGATGTGAGTGCGTTCCTTCCCAGTTCACGCACACACAAGTTTGCATGATAATCAGTGACCCAGACACTTGCACATTTAAATATCCACACAAAAAGGTGACGCTAAAATCAAAGACGCTGCCAGGGACGTTGCTCACGGAAAGGCAAAATAAAATAAACCACGGACTATTGGTGAGAGCTCCGTCTACTAAACTACTAACTACTGCGCGTCCGTGCTGCCCACTCACAATGATCGCAAACAAACAAAAAGACTATGGGTTATTATTTTGTAATTATGAAGTATTTTGTTGTGTATGGAGTTAAAGTCAAAAAGATAAACCGGAGAATGATTTAGTTTGGATTAAAAATCTGACATGATACAATCGGTATGTAAAATATTAGTTTGTGTTAAAGTGCATGATTTATTGAGCTAAAAATATTTAGAGTACGCGATTAGACTGGTAAAAAGTATCTTTACTTTAATGCATGGAGTGCAAAATTGTACAAAAATCATTATTATAGTTTTGTAAATTCTCGCGTTGAAGGTTTTTCACCTGATGAATTAAAATGAGTGAAACTATGTCTTCGAATCAAGCCCTTCTTTTCATTATTTTAATCTTTAACTATCCTGGTAATGCAATTGGCAATATATTTTCATTTGCAATATGAACCTATCTGCAGACAGCAAAGGATATAGTTACATATTTACAAGTTAATTTACAATGGTAATGGTTCGAGGAATGTCAATCGGTCGGCCCCGATACATTTTTATCTAACCAAATCTGGCACCCTTTGCAAAATGTTTGGACACCCCTGCTTAAAGGCTTTGGCCTTTATACAACATAGGGGCTCCCCCTATCGCACCGAGCATAAATCACATGCATTTGGGAAAACTGACAAGTGAATCCTAACCAGTGAGATAGTCAAGGGTACCAAGTCATCCATGCATCCCTTGTCCGAACGGCATAAACCGGACTATTTAATTTATCAGACGATTCTAATTTCTGATTTGTTTTCCCAAATAAAACACAGTGACACAACAATTCAACACTCTCTGGTATTAGATGGCAGAGGACCTGTTGTCATTCAGGCTCCCTACAAACATATCAAATTTGTGTTAAATTAGACAGATTTCACACTGAGTGAGTTTGTAAGTCAATTCTTACAATATCATAACTTTAGTAATGTGCTGTGAGATTTTTCCAATGTAAAATGGGCGACTCGCTGCAACATCAAAGGTTTCATCAATGTCATTTATAGGTCTAAACTTACGAGGTTTTGCTCTGTTTGTATTATTATTATTATTTATATAGATATTTTTGCTGTTCGGCGACACTATATGTATCAAAAATCAATGGAAACATGATATGACTTTACCATGGATAAACTGACCAACCAATATTTATTTTACACCTTACTCATTTAAAGTAAGTGTTGTAATAAGATATTTTAGAGCAGGAAAATTTGTTTAGATTGGAAAAACTAAACTCTGGGCTATAGCAACTGGGCACAACAGAGTCATCAGTGCAAACGCATGTCTTATCTTGACTGGAACCCTTGGGAGCATCTTTCCTGAGAACAAAGTGAAGAGAAAACATGGCAATTCAGGAGCGGTACTCAAAGTATACGGCACATCAGACAGGGGAAAGAACAGAAATCCAACACACTGAAAGATGCATTTCCTTATTACCAGGAATCAATAGATTAGTCAGGGAGGGGGGAATGTGGTAGTCACATGCTCTTGTGGGTTACCTCCTCATATGAACCCTTGTTTATGCAAATTTGATTTTTAAGATCTTTCTGTACCAGTCAGCACAGTACTCCATCTTTGGCATTGGAGTACCCGAGCAATACATGTACTACAAGTCTGGAAACATTTTTGTTGGTTGATTCGTTTCAGACTGGGGTATTATGTAACGCAGAGGGCAATGAATAAAAGTGCTAATGAATGGATGCTATCTTTGCCTTTGCTTTTACCACCAACTACGCAACAAACACATTAAAAGTGAACCGTTGATGTGATCTTGTTGATTATGTTGGCTCAACAAGTACATGAGTATAGTATATGTCAATTGCGTTAAATGCAATTGTTCAGTTGTGTTAATGCAATTGCTGGGGGCTGTGTCTCACACAGTCACCACAAGAGGGAAGTACTTTGTCAATGAGACAATGGTTGTGTTTGTGCAACGACTGGCCTCTTTCTCAGCTCGCTCTGGGTGGGTTACCAGTACCACCGATGCACGCATGGTTGAAGGGAGAGGAAAGCGGACAGCTTGATCCAGCCTGTGGGATGCAGCCGCAGAGGTAAGGATCCTCATCTCCTCACTGTTACGGAAGAAAATGACTTCATTCTGTCAGAATATCCTAAATAAAGGGTCTTGCAGAGAGAGGTTGTCTAGGGGTGAGGCAGCCCTCTGTGTTTTGCCAGGGTCACTTCTCTGTGTGTGCGTGTGTGAATAGAGCCTGGTTGAAAGAAAGTTTCACTGAAAGGCTCGGGGAAAAGCATGTGCAGAATGTGGCTGGCAGTTGGCAATGAAAACAAATGAGTGGGGGCAAAAGATGAAAAAAATGCAAAAAGATATGCTGTAATGATGAAGCTATCCTAATCCTCGCCTGAGAAATAGTTTCCTGTCGTAAGAGTAAAGCTATAGTGAAGCTTAATGGTGTCAAAAATAGTGGCAGAGTAAAGGTGGAGATTAAGTCAGGTTAATTAGAGAGATGAGTAAAGAGGAAGTCGGGGATGAGTGTTTTAAATAAAGCGAAAGATCTGTGAAGTTTTGCAAAGTTTCCGACAAAACTCATCCTGTTATATAACCTCGACACCTTTAGGCCTACTTTATATATAATTCATAAAAATACTTATGTGTGGCAACAGGATAATGTGTTTTTATTTTGTTTCCAGTGCTTTATCAAAATACTTTTTTTCTGTGTTAGAAGAAAGTTTAGAGAGAGCACTCCCATTTTTTTTTTGTCTTAGTACTGTTATGTATATATTTTTTATTAGTCTTGAGAATGATTCCATAAAGATTTTGATCTCATGCAATCCCTTTTCCTGTATGTGTTTTCTATTCAAGGCAGAAGAAGAGAGTTTCTGCAATGTGGTGAGGGAGAGCAAAAACAGCAGAGGGGCTGGCCTTGGTACAGATCCACCATTGCTGGTTTGGGCCAGAACAGGGAAAAAAAGGCGTCCACCAGTGGGAGGAAAAAGAGCAATCCACTGGTGACACACTCAAAGACTGCATTAGTGGGAAGGACGAAGGGTGAGCCGACCATTTGAAGCTCAGTGCCAAATTGTGGAAGGCAAGAGGAAGAAGAGGAGGAAGTAGGCAGAGGACAACAAAGGGAGTTGAGGGCCAAGAGCCCAAACGCAAACAGGATGACGGAGAACAAAATAAGGTAATCTTTGTTTTGCCAAACATTCCATCTGCTGTTACTCCAGTCACCTGGCTAAACACTACAGAATAAATTGGTCTGACCCTAGAAATCGGTTTGACTTTAATCCTCTAAAGACGGATTTGTTTCCACTTTATTTATTTGCATTCCCTTTAAGCATGTTGATTCCATGATACTGTTTAAAGTCAACCACTGAGACATCTGAGTAGTTATTCAGCCATGCGTGGTGCTTGTGTTGACAGCTGCATGTCGTACATGTCTGTGTCCATGCATGTGTCCAATGTGTGTTGATTCCGTTGCAGTCTCCCAGCTAAGCTGATTAATGGGGGTGTGGCAGGCCTGGTTGGTGTGACATGTGTATTTCCTATCGATCTGGCCAAAACCCGCCTACAGAACCAACAGGGCGCTCAGGTTTACAAAGGAATGTGAGTATGGTTTCCAGAGCAAATCAAACAAATATCAGTTTCCAGCACAACTGCATTGTATCACTCTATTAAATTAGCAACTCGGCTAAACAACAAACCGCATTGTTAGATGGATCACAAAGAATCTAATTGAGAGGAGACTTGCAAAGATAAATGTCTCATCCCATTTTTTTTTTAGTGCTTGAGAAAGTCCCATGGAAAATCAGGATCATAACTAGCTGCATGTTTTGTTTTTATGTAACTCGACTCACTTATTATAAACATTTGTTTTAGTGGTAGAATATGTTTAAAAAGCAAAAATACATGATGTGGATAAATGTGTCAGCGTCCTTATAAGACCCTGAATTTTCTGTGGGGTGGGCAGCCTTGTGATGGTGGGTGTGACTATCCTGTGCTCAGAAGCACAAGATCCAGACCGCAGTTTTCCACAGTGACTCAGAGATGGAAAACTACCCAGAATGGCTTAACTCCCTTTCAAGGCCCAAGAATCAAAGTTGGATTGTGTGCTACCAGTTCAACATTAATCAACATACTAAATCTTTAGCCGTTTATACGATCTAAATTAGCAGCTGCTTGACAAAAGTCATTATTTGGCCAAGTCAGATGTAACTTCCCTCATTCTGGTGGTATAGTTTGACCTTTGGGGCATATCTAAATGGCAGTTGACCTCCAAATTAGGGCCACAGTAGTGAGCTTTACAATCCAACTGAGGCAATGTTATTTCTCTTTGGTCATATCAGGTGGGACTGTCTGGCTAAGACAATTCGCTCAGAAGGATATTTTGGATGCTACAGAGGTATTTTTTGCCTTACTAATGCCTGACACAAAGAAATATACAAGTTTGACTGTTTATTGTGACATTGCAAAGCATGGTAGTAGCCATCAGATAACGGTTCATCATATTTTTGGAGGATGGAAGTGTTTGTCTCTCATTAGCGTGCTTGCCTCCACCAGGCGCAGCAGTCAACCTCACTCTTGTCACACCGGAAAAAGCAATCAAACTGGCAGCTAACGATGCCTTTAGACAAAAACTCTCCAGAGACGGGTAAGCTTTCAAAACATCCATTTGAATACTAAGTTTATTTGCTATCTAGGATTCCATGAGGTGTGTAAATATTTGGACAATGTTGTGGTTTTGCAATTGTCTTATCAGAATGTGTTCCAAGCAATAGCTCTAAGATGTTTCTAAGAATTAACCATTTAGGATAATCTTGATCATTGATTTTGTCATCCACTCATGGCATGAATTTTGATTAAAAACACAAAGATAAGGCTAATTGTTGGAGTTGAAATTTCCCCATATTTGACAGGTTGCCAGGTGTCAATGGCAAACCCTGCATTTAACACCCAGTGCTCTACTTTGGTGACTGGTGTGAATCTGGCGGGGTGCGAAGATTACACCAAATGTTGGTAATTTGGCAGACAAGCGTAGGATGTGCGCAAAAAAAGGAGTGCTGCGATGCTGTGGTCACAATTAAAATCGATCAAAGCAACTGCTTTCCTCCTGTTGGGTTTTTGGTCCACAATTTAGGGAGCGCGCTATCTGCGCCTCACGGCAAAAGCCTTTGCCAATCACCTGTTATCCAATTTACTCACTGCGTTTGATTTCTTCAGATTTAGGAAAATGCTAAGACACTGAAGCAGAAATTAGACTTACACAGGTTGAGTTCAATCACAATTCTTGTTAAGAAAGCTCTGTTTTCAGGAAAGTACAATACAGCGCTGGGCCTTTCGTGCGACCATGCTCAAGAGCAGAAAGTCTCCATTCAGAAAAGGCAACGTTCAAGGTTCTTTGGTCAGCTTATATTCAGTTGCACATGCCGGTGTGGGCCGAGTTTGATGGGTGATGAGTCTTTGTGGTGGGGCAAGTTTGCAGGAGAGTTTGATTCAATGGGAGTGGGTGCTGGTTCGGTGGGGTTGGGTGCTGATTATGGGCGATTCGATGTGTGTGGGGGCTGTTGTTTTCCTTTCCGCCTTTCAGCCTTGACGATCATCTTTGGCCGGGTTCTTGGCTGTCTCCCTCTGGTTTTATCTCCAAGTGACCTTCCTGTAAACATTCTCCTCCATTCTTGCACATACACTGTCGCACCTCATCCATTCATCATTCTTTCAATTTTGTCATTTCGTACGGAATTATGTGAGCTTTTGGCTGTGACATCATCAATTTATTAATGTTCCCTGACTATGCAAAGTTTGTACTCACCACTTACCATGTTTTTGTTTGTTTGTCCTTTGATACTCCATGTACTTGCTTACGTCATCATATTCTTAGTTTAATCATGCTTCCAACCATATGTTTTCTTTGTTAGGCAAAATATTTCCCTCTGTCCTGAACGTTCAGTATTAATCGAAAACTGGCGTCTAGCATTAGTCAAAACATAAGATATAATCAAGTACTGAACATTTTTAGACGACTTCGGCAGTGTCCGTGATTTAGAAAATCATCAGGCATGCATTAAACAGTTCCATTAAGGGTCATTAAGCTATTCAGGCAATATATAAAAAAAACAGTTATTTCAAAGTGCTCAGAAATACATATCAGATCATAAAGTTATAAAAACCTTTGTCATTACCCCCTATCAAAAATGTCTAGTTATGTCTTCTTTATTGATTTGGCGTGTAGGTATAATTATATGTTTAAAATGTTTCTTTTATTGATTTAATATGTGAATATATGTACTTGTCTGCTTATGCACTTTATTCAATGAGGTTTGAGCGTATCTGTTTTTGTAGCTAGCCAGGACTTTGTATTTCGAACCCATTCCTTCACTCCCTAAAGGCAGCATACTAGTTCAGAATCTGTCTGTGCCCTGCATTAGATCAACTGCGCCACATGATCTGAATAGGCCTAAGTTTAGAATGTATTTCTGCCACCAAATTGTCACTCCACCAGGCGCATCTCAAAATGCTGGAAGTAGCGGGAGGCCCTGCTTGGTGGAAAAGGTCTGCCAACTTAGCAAATATGCACAGTGAGCCTTGTGCCTGTATAAAAGTCAAGAGATGTTAGCATTTGCCCATGTGCTGTCTACAAAAATGCTCCCTAGTGGGAGGTAAATAAACCCCAGATATTTGGTGATTCAATAATAATAATAAGAAGAAATGCCTGCCATACAATAATGTTTGTTGTCTTGTTTTGTCATTAGCCATTTGCCCCTTTGGGGGGAAGTTCTGGCAGGGTGTGGGGCCGGGACATGTCAAGTGGTGGTCACGACTCCCATGGAAATGCTCAAAATCCAACTACAAGATGCAGGGAGGCTGGGTGAGATTTATTTCATGTTGAATTCTAACTAATATAGCCAATAAAACGCAAACATTTCTTTTCACTAAGAAAATGACTTACCGTGTCGAGGACGTAAGTTCACAAAATATTTTTTTCTGATCAGCTGCCCAGAGGAAAGTCACACCAGCTCAGGCAACTGCTCCTGGTTCTGCTCCATCATTAGTGGCACCCCAGCCGCCCCGGCCCAGTCCTGCCCTACGGACATCTGCCACCAGCATCACAGCGGAGCTGCTGAGGACCCGAGGTCTTGCGGGCCTGTACAGGGGAGCGGGAGCCACCTTAATGAGGTTCTGCACACACAGGCCACTATATGCTCGTGCAAAATCAACTCAATTGAACTCAATCAGATTATTTGTGATCACAGTTATCATAAATAAGGAATTCCTCCCAAAGTGAGGTCGTTTAAGTGTGGTGAAAACCTCATACAAAGTGTTGCTCTGAATACAAGTACACATCAGGGGATTCAAGAGTTTTTGACTGTTATAGTCAACTTGCATTGGGGTTGAGGGGGCGGCAGTAAAAAGAAGCTTCCTGTATGTGGCACTGAAATAAACATTGCCTCATCCTATTTGACTGCACTAAAACAATCGTTAAAATGTCTGAGTTGGCCTTAATTGGCGGACGTCTGTGCTCTGATTTTATTATGTAAGGGCGAAGGAATTTACACCCAATGGATCTCATAAAAATGTGTCTATTGTTTCTACCACCATTCAACACCCTCATTATTCTGATTGGTGCATTGTGGATTACGTAACTAGACTACAATGTTTGTTGTACAGCAATTCCTGTCACCTCTAATCAACACTGATCAATAGATTCTCCAGCTATGTCTGGTTGCTATGTTACAAAGGGAAAGGCCACAGATCTTTTCTCACACCATTCTTCTCGTACGCGAGCTATACTTTACCTTAACACTTACCAAAATGTATTTTTTAGGGATGTCCCTTTCTCAATGATCTACTTCCCATTGTTTGCCAACCTGAATGCACTGGGGAGGGAAAAACACGGAAGTCCGGGAGAGGTGCAGGCAAAGGCTCCTTTCTGGCAGTCCTTTGTGGCGGGATGCGGCGCAGGCTCAGTGGCAGCTGTGGCTGTCACACCGCTGGATGGTGAGTGGAGAACTGATTGTAGAGAAGCGAGTTAGTGATTCAACTCGTAACAGCCCATTATAGAAGATAAGATTAAACATCGACATATCTGGATTTTATAGCACAGAGTGGTATTTTACAGTAAATGCAATCCTGGTCAATTGACAATTTTAAATGGTAACAGCACGGTACATAATCAACTATCTAAATCAATACATCTTGACAAATGCTGTACTAGGTACGCTGACATAATCTAATCAGTTTTTAGGGTCAGTACTACAGTGATAGTCGGAAGTAGTAACACATCTTTGATTTTGCCAACCGTACAGTGATAAAAACTCGACTGCAAACACTGCAAAAAGGTGAAGGGGAGGACACCTACAGAGGAATTGTAGACTGCACACGGTAAATATTTTACAATTGGATAGTAACTCTGTAGTGTATTGCTCGCCATTATTGATCACATGTATTTTTTGTAGGCGCGTAATGAGGCGAGAGGGACCCTCAGCATTCCTGAAAGGTGCAGCATGCCGCGCATTGGTCATTGCCCCCCTTTTTGGCATTGCGCAAGGTGTCTACTTTCTGGGTGT
This sequence comes from Syngnathus typhle, assembly GCF_033458585.1. Lineage (NCBI taxonomy): Eukaryota > Metazoa > Chordata > Actinopteri > Syngnathiformes > Syngnathidae > Syngnathus > Syngnathus typhle. Next base: position 8,561,003 of record NC_083744.1, read on the forward strand.
TGGGGAAGCAGTATTGGGATTTATGGAATAAAACAATCGTCAGTGGGTCGTGTTGTATCTGCACAATTCATTTTGCGCAGTCAATCTGGAGTACACTCATGAAGGCCCCAATGTACGTACGTGTGGACCCAGCAGCTCACACTCTTCTATGTTATCTGGGCTTGCAAGGTGCAGGCAACAGGGTCTTGTGTAATGTGTGTGCTGTGCCGAAGGCATTTTGAGTTTACGTCCGGAGTTATCCCTTCACCTAAAAGAGATCATCGTCTGGTTGCGAAGAAAAAGTTGCATGTCAATCAGGCTGCTGCTAACCATTTGCTTGGTTCCAAATCATTTCAAGTGGTCTCATTGCATGATCCTCAACCTCACAGATTAAAAAATTGGATCTTCTTTACTTGCCCCGTTATGATTTCTTCCCACTCAGTCTGTGTGGTCTGAGTTGTAACCTTGGATTCCCTATACCTGGATTGGGAAATGCTCCCTGTCAGTAGGTCCTTTGTTAATCTGACGGTAATGACTTAATCCCTGCATTAGTGTAAAATATACACACGCAGTTCACTTCCGGCCTAAAAGCGACACACTCTTGGGCTACTGCACTTAAACCATGCTGATGCTTCCTTCTGAACAGGTTTAAAATAAACCCAAAATAATGGGACCAAAACCTACTTCTAACAAATTTAAAAAAGAAAAAAAGGAAATTAAAATGAAAGCCTTATTATTGTTCTTTGTTAAAATAAAATAAAAAACAAGAAATGGTCTTGAATTTTCTAATTTGTGCTGTTCAGTATTCATTTTGTAAAACAAAACACTTAGGCACTTAAATAATTATTTTTAAAAAGTATTTTAAACGCAATGCTGTAGTTTGTATAACTAGGCAAGAATTTTCGCATAGCAAAATTCTGTGTAAAGTTTGTTTACAACTTGTAAATAAAGATACACACAGACAGCTTTGTTGTACTCATTTATTGTTTGGTTGTATACAGTTGTATACATTGTAATACTGTTCATTTCTCTTGAAGCAAAACAATTACACACAAATGGCTGAGACAAATTTAAATCTGTTCCATTATAAAATTAAGGCACTTGAGGAAATATACTAGTTGTCAGAAGTAGTATGCAACACAGTGTTGATCTACACGTGTGTAAATGCTGCGCCCGTCGCATGCGCTATTAATCTGTGAATTTGCGGTTGGGGTTGGCTCCAAATAAGGACACTCTGATTTCAGGCATCATCTGTTTGGAGGAAAAGGAACAAATCACACATAACTAGTCCAATATTTATTTGAATAATAAATATAATTAGACCAACATAATCGAATGCTCCCATGCAACGTTTTTTTTTTTTTTTTCCCTTTGAATGAAATATTCTGAGCCAGTTTGCCTTGAGGGGTCCCACCCGCTATTTTGACATTTTGTGGAGTGGAGCGCCCTCTCCTGACCAGATCTTAGAATAACTCTTGGTGATTTATTTTCAAGTTTTCCATGTTAACATACATGGCGTTCTTTACCTGTTGTGCTAGAAGTTCTAGTCTGTTCTCCAAAGTGTTGGATACTTTTATCTTGCCATTGTTGTTATACACCTCCACTCCCCCACAGCTGTGAAAACAATCATTCATGTGTCCCAAAAATTAAAAACAAGATTAATGAAAATTGTATTCACTATTTTAAAATGAAAGTGTATTATTTGAAATGTAGAATAACTATGATTGTATTTAGAATTTTCTTACATGCTTGATGGTAGAAAATGGTCCATGTCAATTTTGACTACAATGTGTTTTTTCACAGCCTCTTTGAAGATGGGGATGTTCTTATTCACAGCAGCCTACCAACAAAGCGCAAACACATGCAGCACTTACTAAAAACATTTGTGACTCCGCTTCCTTCCTCGGACTTTTCCACCTCACCTGAACCATCTCCACATCCTGCTGTCGACACCGAATGATAACTTTCTCTTCCAGCAGTTGGTAGAAACCCTACATAGTAGAGGAATAAACTCAAAAAAAGCCACCCAGTTTACTAATGCAACAACAGTTGCAATGTTTCCATGCCTGTACCTGTAGGCCATATGTATTGGCACTTTAATCGACAAAGTTACGCAATTCAATTTGCCTGCACGTCTATAGCAGTGTGATGACATGACAATCATACTCGTGTGCACGTTCTGATCAAGATACAATCAAGGGAAACCTGTCAGCAGCAGCCCGTGAACAAAATTATGGTTTGTTAAAGTAATCTCCAGAATGAGAGTGGCATCTTAACTACACAACAAATTAATGTTTCTTTTGCTTCACCCATTTTTTTTTACCTGAAGCACAAGACCCTCTAGCAATGCGGAGTATCTGGCAGAATCCTGAGCAATCGCTGCAAGCTTTTGTCGAGCTTCGAACAACATGTCCTGTGTCACATTGGGGCGTGGGATAGAAACATTTCAAATGAAATCCAAGAAATATTACGCTGATTGATTTTCGGTGCAAGACAAAGGGATATTTAAATATTGTGATATTTGCGAAACAGCATGACCGCTTACCGCTATCATGTCATCACGGGTCTTCAGCACTTTCAGCCTTGCTTGATTCATCAGGTTGGACATCTGGCTGTGGTTCATGGGAAGAAAGGTCACAGATTACTTCAGCGCACTGAAGAGGACAAGACCTTCACCATTCACCATTGTAATCAATGACTAAACAGCTCTGATCTTAAAAGTCTAGAAGAGGTCAAGTTTAATCATAATCCAAATTTCCCATGGAAAAGATCTCATGCTAGGAATTGAAAAGCTATTCGGATGGGATATGAGAGAAATCCATAATAGAAAGTTGCCAAATTTGCAGTATGTCTTAGATTCACATGAATCCCGATTTGACATTAGAGCATGAGTAGTCTGTATATAAATGAGTAACTTTAGTTATAATGGTATGAGATTGGACAGAGGCATATTAAGTCAGGAGTGCCCAACCAGTTGACTGCGGTCGACCTTTCACCAAATGTCAGAGGGGACTGGCTCCAGCTCCCTGCATGTCACCCTGAACAGCTAAAGTGAAGTGACCCTGAATAGGTAAAGTGACAATGTAAAAAAGGGATGTCTAGATGAATAACTTAAAGACAGAGAATACAAAATGTGCCCAATTAGACAAAAAAACAAAAATCAAAACCAGGGTTGTTGTTTCAGTTCTTGAGACCTCCCCTTAAAAGAAACTCACATTTTTTTATGCTGTTCAATCTGCTTTTCCTTTTTCTCATAGTATTCCATTATTTTCACCCTTTGCGTTTGGACCAAACGACCTTTTTCGATGTTGAACTCTTCCTCAGCCTGCAATCATAGAGCATAATAATAATAATGTCATTTTAGCAGTACATAAACATACAAATGTATTAATTGTGTGTGTGTGTGTGTGTGTGTTTGTGTGTGGGAGGCACCTACTCTGGCGTCAATTTCTTCAACCTTTTCATTGGCCTCTTGCTCAATGAAGGCCATCATGTGCTTGATCTGTCACAACAGACATCCAAAGATCTGTCAGATTCAAAGTCTCGACTGATGGAACTTTTAAAGGCTTTTTTCTCAAGGAAAATTTAAAATGAGAAACGTTATTTAGCACGATCATTTGGCAGCGTTAACGGCAGTTCAACGTTTTTACCGTTCATCAAACTTTTAGCTACTGTTAGTTTAGTATCTGATTATGATAGTTACCTGTTTTTGGACGTCCGCATCGGTGAGGGCCATTTTTGTTGTTAGTAAAATTAATGTTTACCCAAAAACAGTTTATAAAACGAGATTTGACGGCAACTTGTGAGATCTCGTTTGCACGACAGTATAACTTAGTGCTTCCGCTCGCAACACACTAAGTTGGGCGAAAATAAGTTATGACAAGAGTTCCGATTTTGTGTTTCAAAATAAAACAATTGGTTTGATTGTGTCTTAAGAAAGCATTAAAAAGTACGATTCAACAAAGTATAACACATTGTTTTTTCCCAATGCAATAAACAATTACGAGTGCATAATTAAAATAATACTTCCCCTGAAACTTGTGATTGTACGTTAAAAAAATTAATTCACTCATGGTTTTTGTATGAAGGCTGAACAAGAACTATTGGTATTCCACTTTTGCTAGCTTATGATTGTTCTTAACGCACACTGCCTTTTTGACGGTAAGGGCTCCCCTGTCGTGCAAAGATATCCTGCACGAGTGTTGCATAGTTCCCCTTCGGCCTCTCGTTTGTCAGTATCTGGCTGCCTTTATTCAAGGACGGTAGGTGTGTCCTTCATTGGGCTTCATTTCACTCAAAGTCAGGGTTGACGTTGCAGAAATAGCAATCGAAAACGCTGCGCTATCGAAACGTATTATTTTTTGTGGCTGTTGTGCGTGGTGGTTTGAAGATGACCTGTCGAACTAAGAATCTACTTTTCCCACTATTAAAAACACGTGTCTGATTTGCCATTGAAAATATTCATAACCACTGTCTGTCATCTTAATAGAGTTTGGCTGTACTTTGACTATAATTAGCATTTATGCATATTGCTAAATCTCAGTCATCTCAACAGTGCTCTATGACACATGGGCAAGTGGCATTATAAATGCCAAAATATATTTATTTATTCCTGCTGTGAGACACTCTTAAGCGTTGTTTTAGGACTAAATACACAAACTTCAATACTGATTTGCATTTAGTATGATGTGAATGGGTGTTTCTAATCATACTTGTGCTACCTCCAAAACTCTGCTGCCTCTTTCTCAATTCAGGTGGAGCGTCCTGCAGCAACATATGTGCCCAGGAGTGTGACACAACTTTTCATCCATGGCTACCTCATACTCCCCCCCTCCTTCTGCCTCGATCGCCGCCACTGTGCCTACAAATTTCCATTATGAAACCAAGTACATAGTGCTCACCTACCTGGGACGGCTGCCTGCAGGTCGACGGCACTCTGCACTCATTTCAGTTGAAGGTGAGCAAAAACAAGTCAAGTGTCCCAGTATAGCTATTCCGCGAACGATAATATGCCAAAATTGCAGCCTAGAGTATATTCCAATGCCGATATCTATCTAATATGGCATTGGCAGGGGGGATGCCTGCTTTTATTTATCATTTGTCCTTATTAGTCATTTGTCAAAATGTGCACACTATTCATTCCCTTTATAGTACACTATTAACGCCAATTTGTACGGGGGTCTAAATGTTCAAAAGAAAAATGCAGAGCACTCAAAATTATACACAGCACACTTGGGAAAGGAGTGAGCATCAACAGGTTAACCACAATACATTTCCAGCATGAGTTTTTAAAATTCATACATTGTCAGAGTTCTTAATGCTTGACTTTTTGTAAACATCTGTTATCCTTCTTAGAATATATTTATTTTTGTTTGTCATAATATAATACAGTAGTTATTGAAATATTCTTATAAAATGCTGATGTGGTAAAGTTGCACAGTAAGCAAAACTTTTGGCCATGACTGATTACATATGTATCAAATATGGAATGTGGTTACGTCCTGTGAGCTAAATTTAAAGATTGTTAGCATAACAAATGGATGATGAACACCACATACTCTCAAAAGTGAATTTACTACAGTGTCCTTGCTGATCAGTAAAATGACATCATACTCCTAAATTATGTTTAGGTTCTATAAATGGAGAGAAGCAGGATTAGAAAGTAAAATGAAAGTAACAGTGTGTTACATAAAATCTGCAAGTTATGTAAAAAAGTGAATTTTCTGTATTTCCCGTCTCCACTGATGTCGTGTGTTTGCTTGCTATAGGCGTGGCCGAGCTGATGAATGTCTGATCCCTGTTTTCCGCATGACCCGGTCCAATTTCTGACGGCTTGTCATGTGTAATCACGGCAGGATCACTCACACATTAATGGAGCCAAGCTGAATAGCTGGCCTTGTAACTGCAGGATTGAATGCTGAAACAGCACAGCAAAAAAAACAGCAGTGATTCTCTGGGTAGTCGTGTCCAAGCCACAGATAGAGACAATGTGTGGACAGTGGCCGCTTTTTGAAAACTGGTTGTATTCCCTCAGTTTAATTTTGCTGTTGCCAACAGTCAAGCTGCCTTTTTCTACAGAAACGCAGATGAATAATGCAAAAAAAAAAAAATCTACTTTATGAAATGCACGTATTTTATCTGTGATTTCTACATTGAAAGATTGTGCTCCGCGCCAGGTCGATGTTGAGTCAGTTGTTTTGTGTACCTTGCGTGATTCATCATGCCCTCAGCTGCGTAGACTGAACCTTATAAATATTTCACTCAGGGCGTGAGCTCGGCATGCGTGTCGTGTCTGTATGCAATATGTGGACACATTTTTCAGCCACGTGTTGAAAAGAGAATGTCTTAATGTTGTGAAACCTAAGGCTGCAGCATTTAGAATGTTTACACACTAATTCGACCGTCCAAAAAGTAGTGCTGCTGTACGCAGATTTCTCTATTATTAGTGAAACACCGCTATTTTCAGGAACTGTAGAGGGACTTGTAAAGCCCCATTACTCCCGTTTGATTGGATTTAGAAAGTGTCCCCTCTTAGGGCCGAATAAATAATGGAACCAAAAGTAATCTATTCCTGAGTCAAGTGTTTGAGAGTCTTTATTAAAAACCTGTACCATTCCACTTTTTTGTGCTCGCGCCTGTCTGATTTAAGTGCTCACTGAGCCTGCAGTTATGATAGTATCTTAAAATGTTGAGGATTATTCAAATCTCCAGGTACTCGCTTTTTAACGGTGTATTACATGACCGAGAGAGAGTAGCCACAAGGTGGCGCAGTTCCCCGGCAAACTCTACACGAAGCATTTTGTTAAAGGTTGTCTATTTGGCTAACAATATGTTGCGTGTTTCAAATTTTATTTTCAACAGACTCAGAAAGCAGGAGCGCCAGCATTGTTAAAGAGCAGGTAGAAAAAGAGCTGAGACAACTTGAAGATGAAATTGAGGCTTGTAAGTCACTCACTGACTGACACAAATAGTCACTCAACCTGTTGCTTTCTTGGCTTGTTTGCAAACCTGACTTCTTTTTGAATTCTCAGCCTTTTCCAGCACAGGGTTTGACCGTGGCACGTCCTTGGTGTTCAGTCCAGTCAACCCTGAGACGTCAATTGAAGACTGTCTCGCTGAGCTCGGAGATCGTCTAGTTGGAGAGCTGGACGCTCAACTGAGAGGAGCTGTCCACGCACTTCTCGCGGGGTCCGTTTGTTACTATGGCAACTTGTAAAAGCACCGTTTAACATTTGTGGGACAAGGACATTTCATTTTATTTAAAAGTCAAATCGAGTAGTTGTTGTTTCAAATGGGCATTTAGCTTTGGGGAAAATTGACCGTCACTAATCAATAAATGTCGGACTGCCTCTACAGCCCGGTAGAGACTTGATCAACCGAATTCTTAATAACATACTATTGAATTAATTTATTAATTTGATCGCTTTAAACTGTTTTAATGTACTTAATATTGCACGTGAGATTGTTATTTAAATATATTCTTGAATGTCTTAAGAAATTGCAAAACCAAAATAGTACATGTCAGACAGTTTTTAGGCAGACATTCCCATCAACTGAGAAAACTCAATTTACTTCACAGTCCAGCCAGCTTTATCAATAATATTCATTTATGTAAATTAAATCTGGATTAAAAGAAATCCCTTTTATATGTCATGACTCCACGTCTGTGTTTAAGGCCTCTCGTGTTTGAGAGATTCCGAGATACAACACTGGACCTGTTAACACACACACAGGGAGGATGGAGCAAGGTGAGCTTTAATTCTATCGAACACCTTTTTATTTATTTATTTGTTTTTTGAAAATCAAAGTGAACCCCATTATTTTGGGGTTTGCAGCATTGCTTGCTGATGTAGTTTCAATGTATATTCTTCTTCTTTGTTTTGACCCTTTCTTGGCGGCTTTAATCCAGCCGATATTTCCTCTGTTTCTTCCTCTTGTACTGCTCTCCCTTATTACAACTTTCTCCACTTCCCCTATATCTCTCGACCATTTAACTTCCTCTATTTCACTTGCTCCTACTTATTTTTGTACATCCTCTCTCCTTCCGCTCGGCTACTATTTCGTTTTCCTTGTTGCTGATTTACTACTTCCTGTCTGTATCCCAGGTGCTTGTGCCTTTGGTGCTGCTTCAGGCTTTGCAAAGTGAAAAAGAGCACAATGTTTCAACCCTGCTTCATCTCGGAGTGCGCTTCTTGGAGGAGGCTCAGGGAGAATACATCAGCCAGCAAGGGGGATACGTAAGTGCGATACATTTCCACTCACTGCATTCCGAGCTTCAAATGAGTGTTTATGTTTTTTAAAATTGCACCCGTACGGGTCGATAAATATCCATGCATTCATTAAGACAAAAAAAAAAAAGTCTCACCGCAAGCTCAAGTTATCCCAGACAATAGAGTGAAGAATAACGATCAGAATTTATAATTATATTTATTAAAGCAAAAAAGGGTATTGCCGGTGTCAGGTGGAAATCCTCCATTTCCAAAACGGGCCCAGCCCTGTTCAGCTATTTCTAACCCTTTAAATGAACAGAGGAGGGCGTCAGTGAGCCACTTTCATAGATCCAGTTTCACATTTTTCAGGTTCAACTGGTTAACAAGACTCAAAAATATAAATTCTATTACATAAGTATACTTAAGTACTATTGTACATACATAGGAATATAAATTTATGACCTACAATCTTGTGCTACTCTTGAGTTAATGTTCTGATTGATTTGCCCTGAGCAGAGAAGAGATGCAAATATTTACCTGCCCAATAGTTTACAACATTCTGCTGTTTGTAGTCATGAGTTGTAATGTCTCTCAGTAGTTACACTGTTACAGGATTTAGGGGGAAAAAATGTGTTTCCACAGGCACTCTACAATTAATAAAGATTTGAATATCCTGCAAGTCATTTTAATACACAGAGAAATTGCTTCTCAATTTCTTCAACTACTGTAGTGTCGCAATAGGAACACCGGCCTTTGTGATATCAGTGAGTTTCTTATAATCCATCATAGTTCACTAAAACATTAGGTCACAAATCATCCATATGAACAAGGTCAAGCTGACGTAAATGTTGCGTCATGAGATTTGACATATTAACCACGGCTTTAGTCCATATTACTACATATATATATATATTGATTTATTTTTTTAACGCAACCGAATAAGAACACAGTGTGCTCGTTCTGTACAAGGCTACATTCTTGCCCCAGCGTTATGTCATAGGGGATGAACAGATGATGTGCTGGGGCAGGATCAGCAACGGAGGGGTGAAGAGAAAGGAGGCGGCTGCCTGTGTACAGGCTTGATCATTGGAAGGGGAGGGAAAGTAGCTTGGTGGCAGCAAGAGTAACGTCGAGCTTGTCCTTGGCACTTTGCAGACTTTGCACTCAGGTAGGATGTACTTTCTCATTGCGTTATTCTATTATAGCTCCTGTAGTAGCATAAATCTTTGGAGCTCGGGTAGTATTTTCTGCCTTTGTCGTTATTCCGTTGGTGCTTCTGAATACAGAGATTAAAATGTTAGGTACTAAAAGATTTGGAGAATGACTGACTTTTAATAGTTTATATAGGAAAATTAGAAAAGAGTTAATAACGGCATAGACCACTTAAGCACTACACACGTTTCTTTCAGTGTCAATCTCCATAGCAAAAAATGGACATTATTGAATTTAATAAATCGCACGCTATATTTCACAGTTTTGTATTTCACACAAATTGGGCATACTTTTTATGGTACATTAAATGAAAAGCAAATCTGCCCTTATACAATCTTTGCGCAGGCGATTGAATGGTTCGGACGGAGTCGTTTGTTCAACATTTCCGAATACAATGCCGATTATTATGACCTGAATGTGGCGTATGCTTCATTTGGCCAGAACAAAACCAGTAGCCCCCAATAAACAGGACATAGCCAGGGGCACGCAAGAGGGGGGGAGGACATATTTGCGAAATGTTTATGAAGAGACTCGTGACCTTAAAGGTCGTCCAGCTAGCTTGTACTTTGTCCGCGATGTTGGTCTCAATGCTTGCAGTAGAAACTGCACATCGGCTATTTCACGGGACAGTCGGCTCGCATTTCGCCCAACTGCCTTTTGGAACCAAGTGTTGCTAGAACAAGAGTCTGTATGTAATGGGTTTGGCTCAGCCCTTGTCACGGCACGTTCCTCCCTCGTGCGACTGTACCCTCCTTATGTTATGTAAGAGCCAGCTCATGTGTGAAATATGTGCATCACCATGGCTTGACTTTGACACGAATCTGGAATAGAGCAGAGTGCCTGACTGGCCGCTCTAAAATAAAAATAGCTCTCACAACCCTGTGGAAGCATCATCAGAAGGGATTAAAATGGCCCACTTGTAATGCGTTTTTTTCTCCTCTACTTATCCTCTATTCAATGCAATAATTAAAATGATGTACTCATTATTACTCCCATGTAATATATTAGTGATCAGGTCCATACAATATTATCAATGGGTTTAGGAATGAAACTAATGTGAGTTCCAAAATGGGGACTGATGTTATTTTATGGCTGAATAGTATGGTATCACAGAAATGTCCCTCCACTGAGCAGGTTAATTTCCCTCATGTTGGCTTCTGTGTAACTCTGTGCTTCAGATGACCTTCACTTGTGAGGTAAAGGTGTCTTTTAAATGGGTGGAGAATGATGTGACGGAAGAATGACAAGAATGACAGACGTTGATATTGAAATGGATTTAGTAAAGTTGCTTGTTTTCTGGGTTCCTCATCTAGTTGTTCATTATTGCGTAAATCGTGGGTCAAGTATCAGCACACTTCTGTATATTCTGGTCCATTTTAACCAGTTTAATTGCTCAGTATAACTTTGTAAAGGTAAAAAGCATTGATTTAGGACTATTATTAAGCCCCCAATCAGATTGCTCTGACAACATCCCTTTGCTGCTCATAGCCACTACTGAGCACTGGAACGTCTTAGGTTGACATTGGTCAACCTTCAACTCCAAATTTTCCTTTAGGAAAGAAAAGCATGTCCATAATTGATATTTATGTATCTATTCCAGGTTTAATTTTCTTTCACCATTTTTAATTACTCCTACTCTCCCCTGATGCATTTTTGAACCTGCACGAAAGCCGAATGCAATACAAATTCCAGTATGGATTTTCTTTTTTCCAATGGATTTAACGCCACATGACAGCACTGTCCCCTCCAGATTAGTTGATGACGATGGATGATGTATCCTGATGGTGGACTCCCCCCCCCAAAGCACTCTCTCATGCAAATCAGCTTACAGCAAAAGCCAATGTTGGATAACGGTTGTGGCTATTAAATTTTAATCTAATTCCTGAATGGTGCAGCTGTTGTTGTTGTGGAGGGGGGGAATAAATAACCAAGCCATTTATGAATTATTGGTCAATCATTTTTAATTGTCAATCTTATCTTCAAACTGTCCTAAATGAGTCGCTCTGTCTTGAAGGTGTTCCCAGTAGGCAGAAAGCATGTCATGCAAATGAATAACTTAGGGCAAGTGTGTGACCTTTATAATGATTTGTTATCAAATGTAAATTCATTGTAACAAAGTTTTATTTGATGACATTGCGCTCACGGCTTTTGGCTTAGGCAGACGAACTGGTGTCATTCAGTTGTCGCACTAGATCATATGATATGTTTGGTTACGTAAGACAGGATGACGCAGCACAGGCATTCATGCTTGTACTGGCCAGTAGCTTTATTGCGCTAGGTGGCACGCAAAGCTAAGAAACAAAAACACAGTGCTGCAGGTGAATGACAGCACTTTTTAGCTTAGCGCAAATTAAAAGCACATTCGCAGATGAAACTATTAAATCAATAAGGCACCCTAAAAAGATGCAATTGGAAGATGTATACATAAACAGCGGGTGACGTTGAAGAATTGTTGTTTTTGCATGTATATTTTTTTCCCTAATTTTTCATCTTTGCGAAAAGGGCGCTTACAGGATGATTCAGTGCAGTTTTACACGATAAACATACTGTATTGAGAAATTCATACCTCTCTTTCCAGTAAATGAAATTGTGGATTTGTCAAGGTGGGTCATCGGTGTACCTTATGAAGTGTCCAGCCCACGAATGTCTGGATCCTTGACAATATTAATGGGTGCAATGAATGAAAAATGATACATTGGTTTGTGTGAGTGTCATTGATATGGTTTAACGGTTCACTTGCCTGACCTTTGAGCAGGCAGTGTGAGTTCAAGTCTCACTCTGTGATGCAAGGTTGTCCGTTATGTGTCCTGTGACTGACGTGACCGACCCAGAATGCACCATAGTCCGCCTTTTGCCCAAAATGTGCATCTGAAATGTACTTTACAGTTTGCTGCTGATCCCAAGTAGACTTGCATGTATTCTAGTTTGCTACTGTCCACAATATAAACTCAATACACTCTGTCCTCCGCAGGGGGAAATATTTGGCCTTAGTTCAGAAGACGAACGAGGCGTTGCCATCGCCGAAGACAGCAACGACATCTACATCCTGTCGGGGGAGCAAGCGCCCGACCGGCTGAGCCCGCAGTTGTCTCTGCTCTGTGCAGCAGACAGCAGCAGCGGGCACAGCTCCTGGCAGGCGGAGAGCTTACCCGTGTCGCTGGCCGGCCACGAGTCGTGGGCGCAGGTGTGCGCAATGGACCCCGAAGATATCAAGAGCCTGGACAGCAACGAGGGCGTAGCCCTGGCCGAAGAGCGCAGCGAAAACAATTCTTCCAACTCGGACATTGTCCATGTGGAGCGCGAGGAAGCCGAGTTGCTGGAGGAAGGAGGTGAAAGCGGTGCGATCGAGGAGAGCATGATGAGTGTGTTGGGTACAGAGAGTGAGCTAGCCCAGCTCAGAGAGGAAATTAGCAGCCAGATTCCTGTTGCTCCCGTGACCTTGGAGGAACCTGCCTCCCTGATTTCACTGGACGAGCCTGTAGTCATAGAAACACCTTTAAGCCTGTCTACAGAACCTTCCCTTATCTCTTTAGAACCAGAGCTTCCTCCTCCAGCCTCAGAGGTTGCTGCTCCTCCTCCACCTGAACCGCAACCTGTGGCCCCCTTACCTGCTCCTATAGTAGAACCAGCACCTGCACCAGAAAGCCCTACTGCTCCTGCTCCTGTGCCTGTAGAGGCTGCGCCCCCATCTCCGGCTAAGCAGGGCCAGACCGCAGAGCCCGAAGCCCCGTCTGAACCACAACTGGAGCCTGTAAGTGTGCCTCCCCAGTATGAACCAGAGGCCCCGAGCGAGCTCGATGTCCCACCAGCTGCAACCCCAGTACCAGAGACCCCCGCGCAGGCCGCTGCAGAAGAGCCCCCAGTGCCGGCAGATCCAACATCAGAGCTCCAGGTTCTGCTGTATGGTGGAGCTGCCTTGGTGCTCCTCACTGCTGTGATGGCGTATGGTGTCATAAACTATAGGAGGAAGTAGAATAGACTCCTTTCCTTCTCAGGGGATTAGATCACACATGAAAAGATGTGGTAGGAATCAATTAATTGAATAGACAAAAGATGCGTTTGCCATCGGTGGTCTATGGCTCCACTTCCCCTGATGTTTAAAACAATCATGGTTTGGGTTTTTGGTTTTTCTCCTTATCGTTTTGTGTGCCATCTGATTCCCTCTACACTTATTAAATTCTCCTAATGATTTGTACCACTAGCGTCACTGTTATGTGTAGTATTTTTAAATGAGTACAGTTCATACTCGTAAGATACTTTAGTCGATGCTTACATCGATCATTGAAAAAGCTGCAGCACATAAAAATGTTGTCTTTTTAAAAATAAACACATGGAAAATTCTTAATTTAGCAGACTTGTTGCTGTTCAGTTAACCTTGCCATATGAAAATCCACTTTAATATTCTGTTTTCCAAGCTGCTGTCTTTTATTTATGCATTTTTATTCAATACAGGTTTGATGTCACTGTGATGTAAACTGCAGAAAGTTTCCCTTTTGGGTGAACATTGAGTGGTGTCCAAAGCAGAAAAGTTAAACATAAAAAAGAATATCCATTGAGATTCCATCAAACTTTGTACCTTGAACAGCACACCACTTGAAAATAAAGAAAATGGCAATGTTTTTGATGGTATGATAAAAAAAAACACCATTTATTTTAACATTTTACAAAGTAGAGGTAATTGAATGCATACAGTGCTCTAATTTTTCTTCATTTTACATGAACATTTGACAAAAATAGAACTCACAAAATCACATGTCAAACGTTACACAAACGTTGCATTCCTGTTTACAAAATAAGACTAACGGTCGAAAACGATATTTCAACAGTCGTTTTTGAGAAGTGGCTTAACATTTCATTTTTTTCACCCTGCCAACATTTCACATTTATTCTTTCTCATCCTTCCCACTTGAAGTCACCTTGGCCTTGGAAGAGTGACATACCGCAGCGCGGTGTTGAAGAGATCTCGAAGCAATTGTGGGCTGTGTACACACACTTGCTTCATCAGGGTGAGGCTGAGGGCCAAGATGACCCTCTCCTGGGGCAGTTGCTCCAACCCAACCATCATCATGGCCCTCTGAACTTCACTTTTTAGGAGGTCCAGCCACTGCTACAAAACCACAGTCAAGCAGCAAATGACACTTTTTGGGAAAATGACTGTTGAGTTTATGGTGAGTATCGTAATTGAGAGAAGACTCACCTCACTGGGTGAGGACAGGATATTCCTGCGCAGGTTTTGGGCAGCCTGGTCCACAACATTCTGCTGAAACTGGGCAGCAATTTCTCTCAGTCTGGCTGCAATCTCCTGCAGGTCTCTTGCTTCCCCATCACCACCTTACAGGAAGTCATAAATGTCTTTTCCTACCACAACCCTCGCAAGATTGTCTGGTCCACGACGAGGGGTTAAACTTATAGTTTATATTTGTCATTTGAGTCACCAGTCCTAAAAATTATTTTTTTAACACAGCTACATTATCGGTACTACTTGAGGACGTGGAGTTCACTCACCAGGCCAGTAGTGCTCCACCCCAGGCTCCATGCCTGCGATGAGATCCGCGTTGGATATGGGCAGGTATCCGTCACTTTCAATGACTCCATCATCTTCTTCGCAACTGCTCCTCCAAGTTTTTGTTAGCTCATTTCCCAAAGAGCAAACTGCCTTGTTATACTGCACGTCACTGCAGTCCGCCTGGAGGAAGCTCAACACTACCAAAGCGGCGTTTTGCTCGCTGGCCAACTTTGTCAGATCATCCATCACTTTGTTGAATACTACCGTCCTGAAGAGGGAGATGGAGGTGGTTTGTCTAACACGGTACACACCGTGACAGAGTTTTAAATCAGTTAAGTGAAGCAACAGTAACAAATATTTGTCAAGCAGTACATCGTTAACCACCAGTCTTCTTCAAAACGCCTAAACAAGCTAGTCAGGTTATCTTAACGCTACGTTGGTCGAGTGCTAGCTGGTTAGCCGTTGTTGAATCAAAACTTTTAAAATCAACTTAATTTAGCCACAGGTAAAATGTTTTTACTTACAATAGGTCGCCTGTAAAGTAGCAAAGCCACCCTGGTTATTAGATGCACCACAACAGTTTCCTCATCTGGGCAAGTGATCATGCCATAGCCACTGAAGTTTGATAGGTGGAGCATCAATTGATCACGTGATCCGAAATATGCTTTCGATTTGAACACAAAAGAAAATGCACACAGGTTACGTCCAAAAAGTTTGCGTACACATATAGGCTTGCATATACCTAGGTTTAAAAAATGGATATCAAATGGACATGAAACATTTTGAAGGACCCAACGAGTTTAAGTGTCAGTGTGGTGACAACCTGACAGTAAGAATAACATGAACAACAACAACTCGGGAAATTCCCCATGGTAGCTTTGAATTTTCTTCTTTGCTTATCCTCATTCCAAATGACACAGGTTCATTTCAATATTTAAACAAACAGAAGAACCAGCAAAAAAAGTTAATTTTCTAAAATGTTTATTCACAGTAAAAAAAAAAAGAAATTAAAAATAGCAAAGTGCACTGTGGTTTAACTAGCACTTGCCAAGTGATTGCAATCACTTATTTTCAGAACTAGCAAAATGGTTGCATGCACACCAATAGACAAGCTTCCAATGGGGCTTCCTCCCATCACACTTGATACCCTGGACAACCAAAGCTCATGGACCGTGCAGTCTTTCTACCCACAAGTTTCCTCCCAGATCTTGGTAGTGACCCTGTATTTTCAAGAAGTTTCAAGTCAGGCAGAGGGCTCATGGGGGGAAGAGCGGCCTGACGTGCCTCTTGGAGCTCTCTGTAAAGAAAAAACATGTTAACAAACGTCCCAATCAGCGATCCGAATACATTAAATAACTATTATTATCAATTCAAAAAATGAAATCATTGTCTCTGGTATGTTTTATTTTATTGAAACGTTTGTGTCTTGATACATTGATTTTGAACTTCTCCAAATGTACATGGCAGAGTTGTGTTATAGTGTTGTATTTTGAAAATATCAATGGCGGTTTTAGTTTCCACTCAATTTCACAGCCTGCCACTGTAATTTAACTCAAGGCCTATCACGTGATTTTGTGCAATGCAAAAGGTTGCCACCATTTTTTTCCTTGACAAAAAAAAAAAAAAAAAAGCCATAAAAACTATAACTAAATTCAGGTTGGGGGGCATCGAGGTTAACTGATGGAGCGGTTGTAAGGACTCCCACACGGAACATATCAGGTGAGTAAGTAAATCAAACTACGTCAAGCCTGGGCCGTAAACATTGGTCGCAGTTCAGCTTCTGGCAAGCAAACATCATGGCCAGCGATACAATTTTGTTTTTGGTCATTTAATTAAAGCTGAACCTGACATGATGTTTAACGTTCAAATGTGATGCTTTGGTAATTCTAAAATATTTTAAATAATATGGATGGCTTTAAATAGAAACATATTTGGAAGAATACCTATCTCCAGGTTGATGTGATTATGCATAATAAAAGAAAAACTAAGAATGCAATCAAAATACAAAAGCGATCCATGATAAAAGTGACATCTGCTGGTCGTATTTAATGGTGCACTTCGATAATGTGACCTTACTTCTGTGATAAAAATGAAGTACATAACAATAATGTAAACAGGGCCATGATAGATATTATAGGTAATGTTAAGGCATAGATATATTTTCTAATTAGATAAGCGCATTCATTTGGAAATCAAAACTTGGAACTGCAGTGTGAATGAGGCTTAACTCATTTGTATTTCTTTCTTACTTTTCCAGCATGGCTGTCCTGAACTTTTCTACGTTTAGCTCACGCCGCAGCTGCGCCGCCAGTCTTCCGGTCTTCTCCTGTCTTAAGACGCTGTGCTTGCACAGCTCCTTGGCTGAGGGCCGTTTGGTGGGATATGGATCCAACATCAACTAAAAGAAAGATGCAAAAGAAATGGTCAGCTTTTGACTGTGCAAGGTGTTCTTCCACAAGATAAACTCAGCCAAACTTTACAAAGTAAGGGGTACCAGAAGCAGGTCTCTTAAAGGAGCACATAGCTCCCTTGGAAGGTTGGGAGGGTTACCCTCTCGGAGCCGATGCCACTCATCTCCATTTTGGGGCATTGGTGGAGCCCCTGCAGCCAACAGCACGGTAAGTCCCAAAGCAAAGATGTCTGCCATGGGAAGATGGGTGAAGTCCTGGTGCATATAAAGATGACCATAAAAAACAATAAAGCTTTACAATGTGTCCTATAGATTATTTTTATGGGCTCCATTTTACCTCATGGAGAATCTCCTTGGCCAAAAAGCGGCTGTCCCCTTCCTCAACTTGAGGATTACTGGTTGATGTCACATGACCCAGATCGCCTGTTGATGATTCATGATAACATATTTAAGACATTCTCTGCCTGAAGTTACACAAACTTCTAGTTAAGTTCCTGAACCTCTTGACAGCATTACAGCACTTGCAAAGTGTTCTTCTGGACCGGATGAATTATACTGAAACTAAATCGTGTCATAGTTCCCATGGGCCAAATACTCAATGGGCCTACATAATTCCTGTAGTGGAAATATACCATGAGTCATTCATCTATCATCATTCGTACCAATTTTGTACACAATTCCTGCTGGGTGGTTTCCTTCATCCTCCTCTTCCTCACTCTCCACCTCACCTGCTGTGCTTGAAACAGTACGCTGGCAGATAAAAATATTACCTAAAGATCCAAAGGAAATTTACAAGTTAACCAAAACTGCACAATTTTGGATGAGCATCAAATTATACAACTCCTGTGTTTATTAATGAATAAATGTGTTAATTTTGTGATTTGACATAATACAGATAGTTTAGAAAATTCAACCTTACTCGGTTTGATGTCCAGGTGCACAAGTCCTAAACTGTGGATGTACTTCAGACCCATAGACACTTGCAATAGCAAATATTTCAACTCCTCTGTAGAAAACATCTGCCCATTCATCTCCTTTGCCTTGATGACATCACTGAGACTTCCACCTAGCTCAAGCACAAACAAAACAAGGGTGTGACATGAGCTAAACCACATATGCAGATAAAATTCCATCCATCCATTTTCTGTACCGCTTAGTCCCCACTGGGGTCGCGGGCGTGCTGGAGCCTATCCCAGCCGTCATCGGGCAGATAAAATTTTAGATTTAAAATCAAGTAAAAAAAACAACACCTTACCATTACAGTATTCATTCTGAATAATCATGTGGTCTTCCTCGGCCCACGCAGAATAATAGCGAACCACATGGGGATGGTGGCCAAGAACTGCGTGTGCATACACTTCTTTAAGAGCCAGCTGCCTAAGAGGACATGAAGTATTACGCATTTGATCAAATTCTGCTGCTCAATCAATATGTATTATAATCCTAGTAAACGTAAAAAAGCAAATCAAAGCTTAGACATCTGTGAGACAATTTACTGAACACTACATATTACGTTCATCCATCCATCCATACAGCGGACGTAAAGTCTCGAAGATACTATATGCATATATGGGTATATTTAAGGAATTAGAGTATGGGTAAATGTTTTATTTTTACTGTCTTTTAATCGAGTAGTATGACTTCCCCTTCAAATAAGATATGACTTTCATAGGTGATGTGAGAACATACGGTTACTACAGGCGGAGGGCAAAGAATAGGTTAGTTTTGCTGGACCATTCTGTAGACCGAACACTGCATACAAACAGGAGCCAGGTAAAATCTCAGCAGCGCCGTGCCGCCAACTCACTCGTTTGCAGAGCCTGCGAGGGGCCGTCGGGATCGTTTGATGGCGTACAGGCAACCGTCCAGCCTCTTCACACACTTGTAAACGGTTCCAAACTCACCCACGCCAATACGTTCCAGCTCCAGGAACTCACTTTCGTACCGTGACAACATGAGGGCTTGGACAGCTTGCCTCTGAGTGGACACACAAGCACACACACACAGAAGGACAAAGCATCTTTAAAGAAAGAACCTGCGTCATCATGCTGAATCTTTAATTTGGTAATAGCCAGGAGGAGATTTGTCATTTGTGCTACCATGTATAGTAATCCACAACCTGTGTGCACATTTTGACAGCTTTGGTTCCGTCAGAGATTCCGCTAAGGAATTCCGGAAGGTGAATTGGAGGCATGCCAGTTTGGAAAGCAAAAAAATGGATGGATGACGCAGCTTTCGATAGGGAGGTGCAGTCAGAGATAAAAATACCTTTGGTGGTAGGAAAGCTTCATCATCCTCCTCTGATGATGTCAGGCTGTGTTTTAATCTAAAAGACAAAATACAGTTAAATTGATTATTATTTTGACCCTTTTTTTTGTATTCATTCTATAGTTGGCTAATTCTTACACAATGCTGATTGTGAATGTTAAGATTCCCTGTGGAGTTAATTAAGGTTGATGGCAACAGTTGAATCCGATTATAATACTTTTTATTATTCTCAGGAATTTTTTTTCTTAAAATTAACGCATTGAAAACCGGTGTCTCACAACAAACAGTGTTCAACCACAGATTCCAAAGCACCATTTTCCCTCCGGGAGGAAACTGGCCGAATAATCAATATGTCTCGTTACACGTGGGCCATTAGGCGAGTGATTAAGAAGGTCGCCTGTGACTGATGGGCTGCAGGTTTGAGGGGCCATAATCTATTTGAAATAAAACAAACGTGACTGTGCGGCAAACTTTCCGCTTTAAATTGAAGCTGATTTCATCCAGATCATGCAAAAAGTTAAGGAATTAAAACACTTTGTATTTATGTTTCCCACTTTATACTGGACCAAAAATGATTGGACAAATATTTTTTAACGCACTGGATTAAAATTCCAGACTTTACCTGTGTCCATAGTCTGCATCAGTATCACTCCGACAGCAACTTTTCCACTGCCGCTCACTGAACCTGTTCTCGGAATTGGGGGTGAATGGGTTCACATTGACTGAAGGCACCTGGATGAGGCTTGAAACAGCCGAGGCGAAACGCAGGGTCCTGGGTTGTCGATTTATTTTAGTGCTGGAAAAAGGCTGCGACGACTTGGACAACAGACTCTGGGGTGGGTGTTGCATAATAGGGATGACAATTTGGCATTACGAATGTATTTTGATAGACTACATTGAATGCTACAAGAGGGAAGGAGTGACTCCCCCTACCTTTGGAGTGCTGGGGGAATCACAAAGCCTCAACTTCTTCCAAGTGGCGTAAGGAATGGGGCTGGTGCAGTTCAAAGGTGAAGATATGGCGTTGTTTCGACTGCGGTGGCGCTGCACCCTGGGTGTTCTGCACGCAGGGCTGCTGGGACTTTGCATCCTAGATGTGCAGTCATCAGAGTTGTAGTCGCTACCACTGCTGCTGCGGCTGCCACTGTCACTGCCGACCTTTCCAGAACTGGAGAAATCCAGCCGCTGGGAGATCTCATCGAACAAATTCGCCATGCTGGGGCCTTCATTTACAACACAGTTGTCAAACAGCTGGCAGCCAACTAAGTCTGACATATCATCTTTATGCGTTTTAAGCATATTATAGGGATCTACATCATGATTCTTGAGATATCAAAATTTCTGTCTTCACTTCCAATAATGTTAAGTAAGCATTTTCTGTGACCAAAACCTTTTATAAAAATAAAGTTGATCTTAAATTAATTTCTTTTTTACTACTTTCTTTTTGCTCCTTATAAACCAACTAAACATCTATTTTTTTAATAGTTAATTGCTTAGATCGGTATATGTAGCGATCATCATTTTTACAAACACATTGCGTGCATCCTATCCTATCATTTGCACATTATGTTATGCGACATTTTGGGCTATAGTCAATACCGGAATTAGTAACATTTGTCTCAAGGGTGAATTTACCTGCTAATCCGATTGTTAATCTATTTATTGAGTTCATAAAACGTCGTATAACCCCTGAATTTTGATGTACTTTTAACACGTATACTCACGAACGACCCACTTTCCTTAACCACCACGCTTGAACTTCGCGCTTCATATGTAAATTACTTCCTGTTTAAATAAATGATGTCACCGGGTTAATGTCTAATTGAACACGTCATCTGTAAACCGAATTTAGTGTTTGCAAACCTTTTTGTTTGTTGGTTGGTTTGTTTTGATTTTTTTAAAAAAAATAAAAACCATGTAGGCTTTATAACTTGTGTTAATCATGTTTTCATGATGCACAATTATTATTATTTTTTCGACAATTGCATGTTTAGTGATGCCTTGCAATGAACGTGTGCGACAGGGTCGTTCTTTTCAAGCAGAAAGCGATTCCGGATTAAATATGAACCAAATTAGGTCACACTATAGACCAAGTGGAGCCAGTAATGTGGGCACGTGGGCGGAAGTGGTTACGTCAGCAAAACAGAGCGAGCGAAAGAGAGAGAGAGAGAGAGAGAGAGCAAGCAGGCGGATCTTCCGCCCCATCACTGATGTGACAAGCTCCCAAATGAAAAGAAAACAACACTGCAAGCCACGGGCAACCATGACGCAGTTGTAGGCTCGTCGATTCGCGTGGACGAACTATAAGTGAATATTCTCTTCTCGGCCTGCCAGCCGTCGACGGCAGCGGCACCATGGTCGAGCAGTCGGACCGAGCCCCGCTCCTGGACTGGGAAGAGATCCCACCGAACCCGAACCAAGCGGCTCCGTCGCTACCTGCGGCGCCCAAGGAAAAGGGAGATGTGACGTCGCGGAAAAAAACTTCGACTCCAGTGTGTCTCCAGGTGACAGAGATTGGCAGAAGGAACAACAATTGCACCGTCATCAGCTGCCCGACAGCTGTTGTTGACGGCCGGGAGAGAAGCCCGATGGGCCGGGAAAAGCGTTCCAGCCATATGCAGGGTCAGCCGGTTCCTCCCTTCCCGGATGTGACAGTGAGAGATCAGTGGGAGGAAAAAGATCACATCGTGGCTGTGTTTGTCGTCACCTTTAATACACGGTCAGGTAAGGAAGACTCAGCATTATAATTCTCTAAAACAGTTGCTGTCAAACTTTGTAAATACCACTACAATGACCTACATTGAAATACAGTAACATAGTAGGCCAATGTGTTCATCAAACAATGAGGTGGTTTTGATCCCTAATATTGACCCAAATTTGTATGAATGTCCATTCCAAATACAAGTCATCAGCCTCTTTGACTACTAATAACCAACCCTGAAAAACCCCAAACGTTTCATATCTTCAGTTAAAATTTTAGAATGTTTAAAAAAGATAATCAGAGTGCATCAAAGAGGCCTTTACATCTTTAGATTTTTCCATATGCAGCCCTTGGAGGAAAACGTTTGGGCAGTCATAATACACTAAGATGAAACGCATGAATGCCTGCATGCAGTGCGGGTGAGAGCACATGGATGAGCAGTCTCGGTGGGACGATATATCAATGTCACTATTGTCAGTTTTGTTAATAGTATGATGATAACAATACCCAATGGCCATATATCGATATTATAAGATGCAAGTCTCAGTGAGCTTGTTCTTTCTTTGTTTGTAATGTTGTCACTTCCCAGCCCAGCTCCTCACGGAGTCTATTTCATTAGCTGAGTCACCGCTTTCTTGCCAGGCCTGACCTCTTCCTACCACTAGAACTGACTGAATAAGAGGAAGCGTTCATGATGAAAGTATAGTACTGTCAGTGAACATGACGACACATCTAACCGTGTGTATTGTACGTCCATGGCAGGGAACATGGTCGAGTGGTGCTTACCTCATGACATTAACCTGGATGGAGTTGAATTCAAGGCAATGGCCAGCGGTTCACATAGGATTACGAATGACTTTGTGTATGTACTACCACCCGCCCTTTTTTCCCCACAAAGTGTTATCATTGCACTTCTATTTCCACGCTCACTCCTGATCCTTGTGTGTCCTTGGTAGATATTTCCGCAAAGGCTCTTACTTTGGGCTGGCCTGCTTTGCTAATATGCCTGTGGACAACGAATTGGAACGGGGAGCCCGGATGAAGTCTGTAGGAATTCTGTCTCCTTCCTACACGCTGCTGTACCGCTACATGCACTTCCTGGAGAACCAAGTCAGGTAAGACAATATGTGTGTTGAAAAAAGTCAGGAAAGCCTTCTGGAACCATTATTTAAAATGTTTTTGAATGTGATTCGTACATTCTGAACACAGCCCCGTCAGTGTTAGTAGACGGTGTGGACAATCACTTCCCTTCTCTAAAAAAATGTGTTGTGCAGGTTACAATAAAGGTGGAAAATGATTTACCTTGGTCTCATTTTTTTACAAAATCCTGCTTCGTGTAGACTTTTTGTGTATTTCAATGTTTAAGTTAACTTCCATGAGGCATATTAATAACACCTTTCAGACACCATTGCAGTCAAAACCATGATAATGAACATAGCATGTACCTAATGTAGTGTCCAGTCAGGATCCTCATCCCCGAAATAATCATGAAATGAAGACCAGTTACATACTGTATCCTAAAACTGGCTTTGTATCCGTGGCATTACATCAAGCTGGATTCATCATCTCACGTTGCAATCACTTTATAGACTCCAGTTAAAGAATCCATACCGCTATTCCGCCCTGGAGGCCTTCTATGAAGACAAGAAGGCCATCCTTCCACCGACAGTAAACGGCCTAGTCACTGCTTGCCCTACCTGGAGTGTGACCACCATCAACCGCTGTATGCATCCAGAAATGAAGGTATGCATCATTGCATCAAACAATGCAAGTCTGTGTTAATCCTCAGCAGCATCTTGAAACATCGTTGACTTTGTGCAGATCACTCACCCGGCCGGCTGCATGTCCCAGTTTGTCCAGTTTTTCGGGGAGCACATAATGGTTTTGTGGAAGTTTGCACTGCTTCGGAAGCGGCTCCTCATCTTCTCCCCACCACCTGTCGGTGTGGTCTGCTATAGAGGTGTGGCGGCTGGAACTTTAAAATACTTGACTGAGTTATGTCTTCCTTTGGCATTTGTCAACTGGTGTCATCACATTGCTTATGGGCACCTGATTGGATAAGGAATGACATGATAAATGGTGACAGATGGTTAATGGGATCCTCTTTCTGTCTCAGTTTACTGCTGTTGCAGCCTGGCCAATGTCTCTTTACCTGGAATTGGAGTGTCTGTGCCTGAATTACGACCTTTCTTTTACATCAACGTAGCTGACATCCCTGCACTGGAAACAGAGATGTCATATGTGGCCTGTGAGTGCACCTTGACAGATAATAAGTGCACCAAAACGTGTATGTATGGTAAATCTAATCTGAAATAGGTATTAAAAACCTGTCCACCTATGCTTTTAGGCACCACCGAGAAGATTTTTGAAGACAAGAAGGATTTGCACGATCTGTATATTGATAACCAAAATGTGAAAACACACAGGAGCCATTTACTGCCCTTGCTGCGATTGAATGCTGCAGATAAAGAGAGATACAGGAAACTGAGCGAACAGAGGTATGCGACACTGTGTAATGTAATGCTGAGCAAGACGATAGGGATGCTTTCAATTTGATTTAGTTATGCATTATTTTGATACACTGAAATAATTAACATTGACAATTGCTGAATCAATATTATGGGGCTTTTTTTTTTTTTTTTATACACGAGTTTCAGTGTAATTATGAATTCCATGTATTGAAAGAACGTACAGGATTTCACAACCAAATAATTTTTCCAGGCAATTGTTGCTGTATTCTCAAGAAGTGGATGGAGATTGTACGTCGAATGAGGAAGATCTTTTTATTGTGTAAGTGTTTGAAATGTTTACCTGAAGAATGCAAAATGGACTGAAAAAGTGTATCCAACTATCTGAAAAATGACACCAAGATAAATATTTTTTTTCTCCACCATTAATGTCACCTGTAACCTTGATGCACTTTTATAACCATGAACCTTTATTCCTCTTCCAGGTTCTTCATGGAGCTTAATAACCGCATCTTCCAGATCCTTTCCGAGGTTGCGAGTAGTGCTGATCCCACCTTAACGGCGGAGCATGTGAGAGCCATGGGGCTGGATCCCCAGGGCGATCGCTGCTTCCTGGGGGAGCTGCTGGAGATGTACGGTGTTGATGTCACTCTGGTTGTAGATAACCTCTGCTGCCACTAGCCTTGGAAATGCAGGATTACACCAGTCGGCGGTGACTTTAAGAAACACACACACAAACACTGAGACACTACTTACACCCCGAGCCTTCATCTGTTGCCTGCTCTTCCATTGTCGGTGTTTGTTTTCGTTTGTGTAAATTGTGTCATCTGGCTGTCTGTCGAAGTGGAATGGACTCAGTCCTGGCTGATGGTGCTGTGCTCTTTTAGCCATCTTATTACTGTACTATTTTTGTTTGTGTTTCCCCCAACACTGGATATGTGCTCGATAATATTATGGTGTGAGCGATCCCTCCCTGTGCACCAATCAGTGAATTGCACAGGAATGGAATTGGACTGTCTGTCATTCTGCTGTGATCCTTGTCCATTTGTGAGAGCATTGACCACTCTTTTGGCTTTACAAAAAAAGAAGCAATAGAAGTGTGCATCTTTGTCGGCGATGGGCTTTTCACATTATTTCGTAAATCGTTCACATTTTGGCACCTTCATCTTGAGTTAGGTTCTCAATGAATGTGATTCTATGACACGTTATTAGGAACGCTGCATCTTTTTACGCCATTTGCCACGGGACTATTTGTCACACTGATCATGCATCTTACACGCTCAGAAAAAAAAAATCATTGTATCCTGGGGTACGATGTTTTCTTACTGCAACTCAAAGGTACTCTTGTATTTGTACTGTTTGTACTTGTACCTCTTGAGTCCAGAAGTGTGTGAATGCTGAGAGACAAGCAATTCCTCAACTGCATTTTGCAACATTTCTGAGATCTCTTAGAATTCACACTTGACTTCTAAGGGAAAATGATTGGCCCTATGGCATACATTAGTGTGGATTACATCTGGGTGGAGAGAAATAGACTTCGATGGGACCCTCATTTCTGACACTTTAAGGGGATTTGTGTGTTGTTACTGAAACACTGTTGAGGCTGTTCATCCGCTTCTCTTTGTTCTCAGCTTTTTGAATGAAGGGTCCTTGATGGAGCGCAGAGGAGATCCTCCTCCTGCCTTGTGTCTCTGTGACAAAGTTCTCTTTGTGTTGCGATGCTAGGCAGCAGCTTCAACTCTTCCTCATTGAAATTCACAAAATTAAAAACCTCCCCCGCTTCTCTCTTTTCATCGCCGTCTCTTTGAGTAAATCCAAGTCTGGAGTGGGATCAAGTGTGTTTGAACACTGCTAGCAAATTGTGGAAGTAATCCATCGCAGTGCCAGTCTCCAATAATTTTGTTCCATGTTGGAACACCAAGGCTGGGGCTAATATAAGTTCACAGAGGTGGTTCTCAAATGTCTCAATAATTAACCCCTATCCAAGCGAGGAACTACTAATTTAGAAGGATGCCAGAAACAGCTTTATTGTGGTTTGACACCATGCTTCCTGGGTTGGTTTATTAAACATCAAGTGCAATTTGTACTGTACATATTTAAAAGAACAAAAACTTAAGCTTTGTTTATTTTTAAACGGGGCCTTAAGGAAATATGACATCAGTGCGACACTGTTATACTGTATGCGATTAAGTATAGTATATATATGAATGCTCTGTTGCCTTGGACCAGTCTATTTACTTTTCAGCAGCCAAGATTATTTGCATTCCTGGTGTACATGAAATGTCAAAAGTGGGTTGACATACACACAAATACACAAATGTGTAAGACTCATTGTGGAGATGCTCACTGATGCATACCAGCATTAGCTACAATTACTGTTTGTATAATGTGCCACTCTGAATGTCCAAGACACACATTGTACATTTTCTACTTGACTGTAGTGTATACCAAGAACAGTCACTGGAATTAAACATTAAACACATCTGAAGACAATAGCATGAGCAACTGTTAATTACACTGTACTTTGTATAACAATAAAACATTTATTGTCTTTTCTGTCCAGATTTATTATGAATCTTACTTATTGGATTGTATTGCTGAGAAGTTTCATGTAGACGTTCAAAGTAGCAGCATAAAATAAGCTCCAACACCTACCTGTGTGACTTCTCATGACCTCCCGTGGGGACAAGCGGTTCAGATAATGGATGGACATGTGACTTCACACCTAATGGACACTTTTTGGTACACTTGCAAAATCCATTATAACAGCTAAATTGGTGAGGAATTTTGACATTCAATTATGGTTCATCAGCATTTTTTTTACTTCAAGAATTTTTGGAGTTGGATAAATGGTTGTCATTTCTATATACAGATTTTTGCTATTTGGCGGTCGGCCCGGTCTTGGGTTCACTCTTTTTCTTTGTAAGTTTGTGAGTTTCAGTAAATTGCTGCTTGAATATCACTGATATGTTTTAGAAGGTTGACTTTAGCACAGTCTTTTGGCACTGAGGCTTACAGATGACTACAATTAATAAACAAACCTTGACTTTGATTACAAGACTATTAATAATAGAAAAGCAGCAGAAAGAAGTGACAAACATAACTGTTGACTAAATTGGCATTTAATAATGTAAGTACTAAGACAATGTATACATGGAATACAGGCTGAGATGAGAATGCAATGTAACTGATGACATGATTTCATCTTTCTTTTCTACAAGATATAGAAAGACACCAGTTGATGACTACCGGTATTTAAAACTGTAAGTTTTCATATTACTTGGTGAGGTGGTTAAGCCTGTCTGTTTTTTGGGGCGTTATTTTTGTCTCCTCCAATTTCTCTTCACTGCGTATGTGACAGAAGCTCTTGTCGACGCTCTGCACTCATGAAAAAATTTAGTTTCCGTGGCAACAGTCTTATCTCCACAGGCATGGCCTCGTACTCCTCGTTGTCGATGTTGAAGAAGCTGCCGGTGTCCTACAGGGTGACAACACAAGGGTCAACTGAAAGACACGCCCTGCCTGACTTCACATGTAGCGGAAGGTTCGTTGAAGCGACCTGTGGTAGCTGCAGCCGGCAAGCACTGGCTTCCATTTTTGTAGAATTTGTAGTGAGAACAGACGGGTCGTTATGTTTTTGTTTTCTGTGAGGAAGAGGAGGGGAAAGTTGATTTTTTTTGTACATTCACACTTTGTTGTGTGAATGTTGACCGTGACACCAACCCGACGGTGATGAATTCGCCCACTGTGAAGTTGTCAGACTCGGCACAAATCATCATGGAGTCATTTATGCGCTGCAAGTTCACAAAAAGACAAATTAAGAGAAAGAATTGCGAGGAAGTGTTACAGGTGCACCAAATGTTCAATTTTGATATTATACTGACGCGCTCAACAGGGTTCTTGTTGTGTGTTTGAATAAACAGCTCGACTGATGATAGCTTCGTTTCCTCCCATTGCTCCGGTTCTTCTGCTTTTGGAGGCTCTGCAGAAAAAATATTGGAGACTGAAAGTACTCTTGGGACACAGTAGTCAGCACTCCCGTATTGTAAACAATACCTTCGAGAGGCGGATTCCAGTAGTTTTTCAGTCTGCGGATAATGCGATGGAGCAGGTTGGGTCTGGGAGGCTTATAAGGAGGCAAGTCAGGCGGCCGAAGTGTGGGAGCCAAGTAGTTCACTGTGACGTCATGTAGTAAGGGCCACTCCTAAGTCAGTTTATAATAGTGACTAACTGATGGCCACACCATATGTTATAGTATAAGTTTGATGCAAACTGACAAACCTACCCGAAGCGTGTGAAACCAATGAGCAGCAATTGTCTTCAGTGGTCCAAGGTACCAATATCTATGCAAAACGTTACGGGGTTTATTTCAAGCTATACGCACAAATTTCACATCATGAATGTAAAGGGGACATAAAAGGTGCTTTAATTTGGTGGAATTGTCATACGACAATGAATTCAGCCACTTTAACCTTACAAAAGATGGTTTGGAGTTATCTGTATGACACTCTACTAAAATACCCTAAAAAATCCCCCCAAAATACTTAGGTGACCAAACTCTTACTTGCTAACAGTTGCAGAAACATCTCGAAAAGCACCCCAACGCAGTGACATCAGGCCATAGACGGGCTTCTCTGTCTCCGCCTGAAAGCATACACCTGAACATTTAAATTCCTCTGAAAACACAGACTAAAAATCATTTCTCATCAAAACAAATGCATTCAAATAAGGTTTCTCACTTTGATTTGAAGTACATCCAAAGGCACGGTTTCTCCCTTCAGGATGGACAGAGTTGCTGACGTAATGTCCCTGCACATTTGTAGGCAATTACAAATAGATAAATAAAAAATGGCTAAACTATTCAACAAGCTATCAATATAATTTTGCTCAATTTTGGATTCCTGCATCAAACAACTGACCAAAAGTCAATTGCCGTAATTTCCTTCACAACTGCCCATGGATCAATCTTGTAATATTTTTTTATTCCGGTCACATAATTTTTCACTTTTTATTGCTGGGATGCAAATAGTTGGGTCTTTGGCCATCCTGACTACCCATCAAGCGTGGAATCCAACAAGTGCATGAATTTTTAGGTACCTGACGACTGTATTTCTAATGTCTGTGAATGAGCATTTCTGCACTTCCATTAATTTACATTCTAATCATCCCCAAGCTTCTTGGACCCTGACATTATCAGCTAGGCTAAAATTCAGAGCTACTTTCCAGCGAAGGCCAGAGTGTGTACTTTATTTTTTGTTTAAACATGTTTTGGCCGATTTTACATATACATATTGCTGTGAATTGCTGCCACCAGTATGTTGTACTCACTTGACTTTGCTGTCACTGCGGATGTAAAGACTGGCACTCAAAGCATTCTGAGAGCCAAGTGGAATAAACCCAATTGGTGTGCGACTGAATGAGTCCTGTGGACATAAACCAGTTTTGGATGAAGTACAAACACTATTTATACATTTCAAAAGTATTCATCATCATCACTACTCAGGCAAACCTACTTGATCTGACCTCCGCAGTAAGCCTGTGACAACTTCCTGCAATGTGCCATCCCCTCCGGCCACTATCAGCATGTCTGTCTGTTCCATGAGATCCATCAATTTTTTGGCTTGACCTTCATAATCCATCTGTAAGGATATAACACACACATACATGGAATTACATCATACTTGTGGCCTGAACATCTCGTCAGGTTTTCAAAATAGAAATACCTTCACTATTGTGATCTCAATGCCAGCTAGGTGTAAAATAGGAGCAGCATTCTTTTCAAACAAACTGTTGGCTTTCCTGTGAACAAATTATGCAAAAGATTATGCAGAAGCATACATTATAGGGTTTTTATAAATAGAAGTCTCTTCCTCACCCATTACAAGCTGCAGGGTTCAGGATCACGGTGGCCTTCTTTAAACCTTCATTCGGCGCAATAATCTGCCGTCCAAATTCCTGACAATATATAAAAAAAAATCAAATAAATTTGGGAGCGTTTTTTTAGCTTCTACTTAATTCATGATCAATGTATACTTTATTAGACTTACCCTAGCTTCCAGGCATGCCTCTCTTCGCAGAACATTGTCACTAAAACGATCATATTAATAAAACCTAAGTCACACATACATATTATGCTGCGTTTTTGTCCGATTGATACTGTTACTCACCAGTGTCTCCCATAAAGCCAGTGGCTTCCGTAAGATAAGACGCACACAGCAAATGTTGACTTCTTCCAATGAGTACGCAGTGTCCGAAAAACTTTCACAACCCGCGCCATTGAACAGTCAAGTCTATACTGCACAAAAGATAAAATAACAAATGCTATAACATGTTTGATTTGTAAAATAGGTTAACTTCACTTGCAGCGGTCACCGCTTGTCACCAACGTGGAGGTGTTACACCAAAATATTACGGCTGGACTCAACATAAAATGATGGGAACTTTAGTTCCACATCTAGTATTATTACAATCCCAGTGTGAGGCGTATTTAAAATCGGGAAAACGACAATCATTATATCAAATTTAAATATCAATACATTAAAGTGTAACGAATAATCTATAAATTGAAGATTTACGGCGAGCAATGGTGGAATAGATTTCCTATTTTTTAAAAAAAGAACCCCAAGACTCTGCCTGATAGATTTGTAAGAATTTTTTGTCATATTTTCAATTATTACGAAATAAAATCACAGTTTGAGCATCCATTTAAAATACATGGTTAAGAAAAACATAATTTAATGAATATCTTAAAGAAAGCTCTGATGTTTTGTATTTCATACAGGCACTAACGGACGGCCCAGTGTCGCGCCCACCCTTCACGTTGTGTCATGGCGGTGCAGATGGCGGTAAATTCGGGTATGAACCACACTTTTGGAACGTTTCATTGTATTCATTTATTGGGCAATAACACAGGAATAAAGCCTTTCGATCTATATTTCTATATCTTTTGAAGACATGATTTCCTTGTGGTTCAAAAGTAACTACCGCATGCTGAGCCCTGCGCTGCTAGGCTAACGCTGCTAATACGTATACCGAGACATGGCGATAGCTTGACTTGTTTTGATGAAATCTTAACTCATAATAATTAACTACATGTCTGGGTGGCGTTTCATTGTCTCCATACTCGCATACGCCATGTCAACGCAGCAGCTCAATTCAACAAGTACTTACAATAGTCAAATATTTTATGAGAAGTTCCTCGCTGGTGTGTTTACTTTGTTTGTTGAGTACTATTTTCTGCAGAAATAGAGGCAACCGAACAAACATGATGCTAAATCAATGGAAGTAGTAAATGCCCAACTTTTTTTTTTTTATATATAAATTATTATATTGAAGTAAGAAGGATTTCACTACTACCCCGTTTAGCTGACCATGTTGAAGTTATTTATTTGCTCAGATCGGTTTTGGTAGTGAAAAGAATAACACTACATTTCAATATTTTAGTTGATTTTGCGGTTCTCTCGAGCGCAACGACAATATCCACAACGATTTTCACTACTAGTCTACATGTGTATTCACAAGTTATGATTGATTGATTGATTGAATATTTATTGTAAAGGAGGATTTGGCGCCCAATGTTGGGGAGGATAATACGCTAGATCTGGGGGTATATAGTGTACAAGATGGTGTATCGGTCAGAATACAGGAGGCAGCAAAGGACGTTTGGACACAGGGAATGGCCAAAAGGTAGATGGAGGGATGGACAGGTTTATTGAGTAGCAGGATTGAAGGTCATAATAGAATTGCAGATTGATAGAATTGCGGAATGATTGCGGAGTCTGCAATAACAAATAATAAGAATAAAGGTAAAGACAATCCCAAACTAAATATTTCAAATATGGCGCAAACATGCTTTAAATGACCCTAAAGGAAATACAGTATAATAACGTCGTTGCCAACGTACATAGTTGAATTCTAACGCTACGAGTGGCCGCATTATACTTATCTTAATGACACTCATCGTAATGTGGGCAATCGGATGGTCTGGGGAGACCTCTAGTGATCGAAATGAGGAACAGGAATGGCGGCAACAGGAAAGTGTCTCTCGTCCGCGAATCCGCTCAGAGTGCCATACAAGGACCCGAACTGACACGATGGCAACAAATACAAACAAATATACTTATTATACGACAACAACGATCTAGGGCTTACCTTTTGGTCATGAACTCGGCTTTTTTACTTGCTTCAACTATAACTAGAAAACTTCTACCCCACCATACCGCGAACTGCTCTCTTCCGGAGTGCCCTGCTCATGCGCAGAGAACGCCGCGTCACCCCATGGAATCACGTGACATGCGGAGCGGGAAAATAGGCAGAGCCGCTGCCAACACAGACATGCACATAGAACAACACAACATGCAAACGATGTCACAGCCTGTTGTACAGCCGCCCCCAAATGTGCAGGGCACATTTGTTTCAAACAAAGGCTCATCAGTCTTTATGAGAGTCCTGAGTCACTTCCGCTGGGAGGGCTGGTAGCACCACCAGTCGAGCTACTGGTCGGGTGTACTGCCGCCCTTTAATGTCGACATCAGCTGACCTTATGTGGCCATCGTCACTGCGATGAACCTTCGTCACATGACCAATAGGCCACATGGCACGGGGTAACTGTGGCTCGGTGATCATGACCACTGACTTCTCCAGGAGGTCGGGGGGGGAGGCTTGCCATTTCTGTCTTGTTTGCAATCCCGGTAGGTAATCCCTGATGAATCTTGACCAAAACTGGTCGGCAAGGACTTGGGAGTGCCGCCAGCGCCTTCGGCTCAGGATTTCGCTCTTCGGGTAGACGATCTGGGGGAGTGATCCATCAGGCCGCCCCAGTAGGAGGCTGTTGGGGGTCACGGGGTCGACGTCAGACAGGTCAGCAGACACATAGCCCAAAGGTTTTGAGTTGAGAATGGCCTCCACTTCCAACAGGACGGTGGAGAGGACGTCCTCATGGATAGGCTCAGTACCTAGACAGGTGCGGAGTGCAGACTTGACTGCTCGTACTTCTCTCTCCCATACTCCACCAAAGTGAGGGGCTGCTGGGGGGTTGAAGTTGAATTTGATTTTACGTGGAGCGAGTTGACTTTGTAGGGTTGGACACATACTTGTGAAGGCTTCCCGAAGCTCCTTCTCTCCCCCCTTGAAATTGGTCCCGTGGTCTGACCACAGTTCCGAGGGGGTTCCTCTTCTGGCAATGAATCGCCTCAAAGCCATCAGGAAAGCATCGGTGTCCATATTTCGTATGAGGTCCAGATGTACCGCTCTGGTGGTCAAGCACTTGAAGATGAGACCCCAGCGTTTCTCATGGCGTCGTCCAACCTTTACTAACATGGGACCGAAACAGTCCATGCCAGTGGCGTGGAAGGCAGGTTTATGCAACTGGAGGCGTGCGGTTGGGAGGTCAGCCATTTTAGGTATGGAAGGCTTGGCCCGCCAGCGCTGACAATCTACACAGGAACGTTGATAGCGACGAACTGCTTCACGGCCGTGAATGATCCAATAGGTCCTCCGCAACTCTGCAAAGACTCGCTCTGGCCCTGGGTGTTTAAGGTCCTGGTCATATTTCTTTATGAGCAGGCGGGTCACAGGGTGTGAGGCGTCGAGGACGATAGGGTGTGGGGTGACCTCGTTCTGGCCCTCTAGACGGCGTAACCGGCCTCCTACTCTGATTAGGTCGATGGAGGTGTCGATGACTGGCGCTAGAGTAAGAAGTCGACTCGAAGTTTTAACAGGCCTCCCTGCAGACAGCTGAGCACAATCGTCTGGGAAGGATTGCTTCTGGGCTCGTTGAAGGATGAGTACTTCAGCTTGTCGGTATTCTTCAGCGGCAGGTGAGTAGATCGGAGGGGCCTGGCCATGAAGTTCCCTTGCAGTAGCGTCCATGAGTTCCTGCCAGGTGTTGCACGTCTTGTCTTGTAGAATGGCAATGTCAGGTGAGGTGACGGTGGACCCACAGAACGTACCTTTCCTTAGTTCAGCGGCATCATCAGGTGGAATACCGTGTGGCATTTCTGGCCAGGTGGTTGGACCCTGTAGAAGGAAGGCGGGTCCTTGTGACCATCGATTGGGCTCCAACAGGGATATCAATGTCTTCCCTCTTGTCAGGTCGTCGGCAGGGTTGTTGTCTGAGTCTACGTAGCGCCAAACAAAGCCTTCCGTAAGCTCCTGTATCTCAGCTACTCTTGACCCTACAAACACCTTGTATCGACAGGATTGCGAGTGTAGCCAGGTGAGTACAGTGGTAGAGTCAGACCACAATACTGTGCTGTGTACTGGGAGAGCAAGCTCTTTCTTGAGGGTGGAAGCCAACTGCGCTGCTACAAGAGCCGCACACAGCTCAAGGCGAGGTACAGAATGCACACGCTTAGGGGCTATGCGGGAGCGAGCCAGAACAAAGGATAAATGTACCTTACCCTGGTTGTCTTCGGTTCGGAGGAAGGCTACAGCCCCGTAGGCCTTTTCTGAGGCGTCAGCAAAGATGTGCACTTGCCGAGTGGTCCCTTCGCGGTGGCTATCCGCAGGCGCATACGGACGTGGCATGGTAATGTCCGGCAGATGCTTGAGCTCCGCCTCCCAACAGGACCAAGCCTGTAGCAGGTCAGGAGGGAGGTTAGGATCGTCCCAACCTCGCTGCTTGTCCCACAGCTGTCTTAGGATGAGCTTGGCGCGAATGGAGAATGGCAGCAGGTATCCCAATGGATCGTACTGTGAGGCTAGGACTCTATAAATGTTCCTCAAGGTTGGTACATCGTAAGGGACTAACCGCTGCTTGTAGCCTAGGGAGTCTGCCTGCCAGTTCCAGCTGAGGCCCAGGGTCGACTCAAACGGGTTGGACTTATCTTGGGCTAGCCACAGGTCTAGACTGGTGGATCTGAGCTCTGAAGGTAGGTGGCTGAGAACATTTGGGTCATTGCAAGCCCACTGTCGCAATTCGAAGCCGCCCGAGGCGAGGAGTTTCCTGAGCCGGTCCACCCGACCCTTTGCTTCGCTGGGTGTAGCCACACTCTGCAGGTAGTTGTCGACATAGAAACAGTGCTCCACGGAGAACCTCATGTCATCGTTTGACTTACTGGGATCCTTGACATGTCTTTGCAGGGCGTATGTCGCACAACATGGGCTACAGGTGGTCCCAAAGGGGAGGACCTGCCATTCAAAGATCTTGGGTGGTTGTTCTACCTCTAGGTCTCTCCATAAAAATCTCAGAAGGGGGCGATCCTCAGGGAGGAGACGGACCTGGTGGAACATCCCTTTAATGTCCCCACTAACTGCAATGGGACCTTCTCGGAACCTCAATAGGACCGCTAGCAGTGAGGCACCTAGAGTTGGGCCTGGTAGGAGGAACTGATTAAGGGACTGGCCCAAAAATTGATGAGAACAGTTAAAGACGAGGCGGTTCTTCCCGTTATGGGTCACGAGGTGATGGGGGATAAACCAGCTCTCCGTTGATGAGGTGTCCTCGCTAATTTCCTGCACTGCGCCTGACTCGATGAGTTTCCGCATCTCCGCTTGGTATGCTTGTCCCTGCTCAGGGTTCTTAAGGAGGCGTCTCTCAGTGCTGCGCAGCAGGGCCATAACTGATTCTTTCGGTGCTTGCAATAGTGGCATAGCCGCATGGCGTAACAGGGGAGTAGCGTATCTAAGGATGCCACTCACCTCGGTACGTCCTGTCTTCGTCTCCAGCAGGGCTATGGCTTGCTGATCCTGCTTGGATCGTGTCACTTCCCTCTCTGGCCTGTAGGGGACTGTATCCACTTGCCAGAGTCTCTCCACATGCCTGTAGAGATCATCCATGGGTGGTGGAACAGAGGTGAACAGGCATTGAGCTGGGTGAGCTGGCCGCCCCGTCGACTGACACGGGCCCTGCAAGGTCCACCCCAGTCTAGTGCGGACAGCTGCTGGGCTACCATGAGGACCAAGCCTGACAGGCTCGATGGGGGTTACGAGGTGGGGCTGGTCTGAACCTATGAGAAGCAAGGGCTTTACTTCTCGGAAGGTAGGAATAGGGATTCCACGCAGGTGCTTGAACTTCCTCTGTAGGTGGCTAACTGGGTAGCTATGTGGGGCTAGATTAAGATGGCTGGCTGTAAAGGCATCAGTGATCTTAAACATAATATTAGGGTTGGTGGGAGAGGAGACCCGGAATGACACTGTATGGCCATGCAAGACTTGGATGTCCGAGCGCACTGTGCGCAGTGGGAGGTCTTCGGGAGCGCCGTTAAGGGCTAGGGACTTAGCAGCGGTGGGGAGCAGCATAGTCCTCTCAGACCCATCATCCAGTATAGCGTAGGTGTCTAACTTCTGACTACCATAGTGCACGTGTACTCGCACCACCTTCAACATGACTCGGTTCCCCACGTGTGGTCGGTCAAGGTAGAAGGACTCGGAGGCACAGGTAGTCAGGCAGCTTTCAGCCTTTGGAGGTGAGTCATCCTTAACTTTCTCAGGTCTTATGTTAATCTCGTGGAGAGCGAGAAGGTGCTTGCCTTGACAAAGGTTACAGGGTTTCTTGAGGTCGCACTGAGCGGCGAAGTGTCGACGGGCACAGCGCCAACACCGCTTGTGCTCTTGGATCCACCTCTTCAGCTCGTCTTTGGTGAGCTGGGCTACACCACTACACTGGCTGAGGTAGTGGTCTGTACTCTCACAATAGGCACAGTATACCTTGGACTTGTCTTTCCCTTTGACAGGTTTCTCTTTAACTAGTTTCACTGAGGGCTCCTGGCTACTATGCAGGACTGCTGTTTGCTTAGCCACAGGACGAATGTTCCATTTAGTGCTCTGCTTCTCCTTGGAGCTCCGGCTACTGGTAGGATCGTCAAAGTCCTGGCACCATGACTCGTGGCGAAGCCACTCTGACAGGTCCCGCAAGGTGGATGTGGCTCCAGATCGAGTGGGCTGGGAACGGCGGAAATCGGCTCGCTGTTCAGGCGGAAGCTTACTCAGTAGGCGAGCTACGTGAGAGCCACAGCTTAGTTCAACTTCTCCTTCGTGGCCCAAGGTCTGGAGGAGACCCACCAGTGATTGTATTTGAAGGGCAAATTTCTGGAACGCCATTGGATCACCCCGCCTGACCTCTGGGCCGTCCAGGACGCTGGATATCTTCTTTAGGGCAAGCTGATGAGGTTGACCATATTTGTCATAGAGAGCTGTCATGGTGTCCGTGTAGGGTGTTGGAGAGTTTAGATAGGCGTCAGATATCAGTTTGGCCTCTTCTAACTTAAGATGGTCTACTAGTACCTGATACTTGAAGAGTTCTGTAGCATTGGAGGGGAGGAGGTTCTCTAATGCTATACGTAGCCGGGCGAACTCACTAGGGTCCGGGAAAGTGAACTTGGGAATGGTCGGTTGGGGTCCTCTGTACACTGGCTCTGGGTATGGAGGTTGCATGTAAGGGGTGGTTCTGTGAGAGTGTGGCACTTGAAGATGTGGTTGACCAGTTGGGGATGCTCCTAGAGGTAAGGGTAAGTTACGTGGCGGTACAGGAGGAACGTGGGAGGACTCACGGCTAGAAGGAATGAACTGTGGATGACGGAATTGGGCTGGTTGTGGCTGAGGCCTGTAGTGTAGAGGCTTGGTCTCCGGTGGAGTCGGGTAAGGAGGTAGCTGATGAGCTCCCAGATTCAAGGCACTGAGGTTGGCGTTTAGGGCTTCCTCGGGTTCAGGCCATGGCGGAGGATCAGGCCAATCCTCCTCTTCCTCTGACTCAGTGAATCTCGAGCTGTTGCTCGTGGTGACGGCCCCATCAGGTGGTTTGGGACTGGAACATGCTGGTAGAGGGATGTTCACTTGACTCATGCCTATTCTTAGAGAGTGGGCCACGTCAATCAGCTGCTGAAGGTCACTACGGGCTTTATTTAGCTCCTTCAGTCCGGCATGGATGGCTTCGTGAGTCTCACGCAGAACCGCATTCCCATCTTGTACGGTGTGGCGGTTCGGGTGGTACTGGTCCTGGTTTGGCTGTTGTTGGTATGACTGGACAGGTGCAGATAAGGTTCTATCATCCGCATTCCTCCTCCGGGTGAAGCTTGAGGCTAGCTGAGGGGCTCTATGCTGAGCAGCATCCTCGAAGCTCTCCGGATGAAATTGAGGTGCACGCAAGGAGATCGTCTGGACTAGTCCCTGCTGTGGGTATGACGGTCTGCCTGTTGGGGTCGGTGTAAACGAGTCCCAACGTGGTTGGCCGCTGTGCTCATATCCCACGTAGTCCACCTCGAAGTCCTGCATCCAAGCTGGGGGGTGCGTCCGACGTTTTGGCCTCACATCCAGGTGTCTTTCTTGATCTTGCTCCATCCTGAACACTATATCCGGCTCGAAGGACCACATTGTAAAGGAGGATTTGGCGCCCAATGTTGGGGAGGATAATACGCTAGATCTGGGGGTATATAGTGTACAAGATGGTGTATCGGTCAGAATACAGGAGGCAGCAAAGGACGTTTGGACACAGGGAATGGCCAAAAGGTAGATGGAGGGATGGACAGGTTTATTGAGTAGCAGGATTGAAGGTCATAATAGAATTGCAGATTGATAGAATTGCGGAATGATTGCGGAGTCTGCAATAACAAATAATAAGAATAAAGGTAAAGACAATCCCAAACTAAATATTTCAAATATGGCGCAAACATGCTTTAAATGACCCTAAAGGAAATACAGTATAATAACGTCGTTGCCAACGTACATAGTTGAATTCTAACGCTACGAGTGGCCGCATTATACTTATCTTAATGACACTCATCGTAATGTGGGCAATCGGATGGTCTGGGGAGACCTCTAGTGATCGAAATGAGGAACAGGAATGGCGGCAACAGGAAAGTGTCTCTCGTCCGCGAATCCGCTCAGAGTGCCATACAAGGACCCGAACTGACACGATGGCAACAAATACAAACAAATATACTTATTATACGACAACAACGATCTAGGGCTTACCTTTTGGTCATGAACTCGGCTTTTTTACTTGCTTCAACTATAACTAGAAAACTTCTACCCCACCATACCGCGAACTGCTCTCTTCCGGAGTGCCCTGCTCATGCGCAGAGAACGCCGCGTCACCCCATGGAATCACGTGACATGCGGAGCGGGAAAATAGGCAGAGCCGCTGCCAACACAGACATGCACATAGAACAACACAACATGCAAACGATGTCACAGCCTGTTGTACATTTATTGATCCCCAGGGGTGGGGAAATTCAGGCCCCAGCAGTATCCATACCACAGAGTGGGTATACAAAAAGACACACAGATGGCATGAGCGCAACTCAATAGGCTCTCACAAGGCTGCCACACAACGGCGCCACAAAGAAAGTCAGAAAGTGCACAAGATAAAAGCCATCAAAGCAAATCAAAGCTAAAAGACAAAGGAAAAAAAAGCAACAGCGGCCACCTAGCACCCCTCAATACAAGAGAACACCCCAAAACACACAAAATAGCCTCCACGGGGTCCATCGACAGGTGTAAGGGCAGTTCAGTTCAACGGCGCCCAATGGACCGTGGTGGTGAATCGGTGAAAACATCACAAAGCAGGCAAACGTGTGAGCAGCGTCCCGGGCACCCTGTCGGGGGACGTGCAGATGGCCACCACGGGGCTAGCATGGCGAAAGTCGTCGGTTCCGACGAGCACGAGGGAGCGGACTCCCCACAGGTGTTGCGGCTGCAAGGCCAATGCGAGGGACCCGGTCATCACTGGTCGGATAAGCAGGAAGCCGTCGTAGAGTTACGCCGGTCTCGACCGATGATCCCGGTCCGGTCCCAGGAAGAAAAAATAAATAAAATAAAATATCCGATCCGAAGAGGTACCGAGGTGCGGTAGAAGGCACCAGCATCGCCGAATGGACAAAAAGACAGAAGAAAAAGGAGAAAAGAAGGAAATAAAGAGGAAAAGAGAGAACACTGCTGGGAGGCAGCCACTCACGGCGCCATACCAAGAGAAATTTTTTTTGGGGGGTCAAATTAACTTCAACTACAAAAGTTAATGTGAATTTTACGTTCATCCTGAAATGTCATCTGAAAGCTGAATGTCCTATGTAGTGTATGTTGTGTACCTGACCTTGGACATCTATTATTACGTAGGAGCCAGTCTGTGGAGGCCACTAAAGGAACTATGGGAGACAGTGGAGGGTGCTGTGTTGGGAAGACAGCCAGGGAGCTTTCGTCTGCTCGACCTTCAGTTGAAAAAACACAAGCCACACTTTCTATCCCTCTTTAAGAACCCGGTGAGTCCATGCATTTATTATAACCCCCCTAGCGTCATTGTATTGTGTGCGTTTTTACTACAGTACCCCACATGATGCACATGCAACATCCTCTCCTTCGTCATTTCTAGCCAAAAAGTGCAGAGCAGAGAGAGAAGGTGCGGAAAGCCAGCACAGAAGGCATCGCCATTCAGGGTCAGCAGGGGTCCCAACTCCTTCCAGAGCACCTTCTTTCAGAGGCCTTCATCGTCAGTGATTTGTTTGACATTGGAGAATTGGCAGCTGTGGAGCTTTTGTTGGCAGGTCCTTACAAAAACAACAGCATAAACCTTTTTGAATAGATACAAAAATCCACTAGGGAGCTGTTTACAGTCATGGTGTTTGATGGTTTGTGTTTTTTGCCCCCA
Organism: Syngnathus typhle; assembly: GCF_033458585.1. Lineage (NCBI taxonomy): Eukaryota > Metazoa > Chordata > Actinopteri > Syngnathiformes > Syngnathidae > Syngnathus > Syngnathus typhle. Next base: position 8,602,336 of record NC_083744.1, read on the forward strand.
GCTCAGCAGCAACAGTCCCACTTTCCAGATTTGACACGTGGTTTGGTGGCAGTGCTCCTCTATTGGGATGGAAAACTTTGTGTTGCCAACTCTCTGCGCACACTTATCCAGTCACGTCACGGCAAGACATTCACTCTGGACCTCAGGTAACTGCTGACCGTTATTCTGCAGGTTGTTTCAATAGCTCCTGCATATACAGTATGGATCGTTCACGATCTCTGCCGTTCTTTTTAAAAGGTTTTTGATTGCTTTTCTTCCCCTGCCTCCCGGCTCATTTAGTGAAGAGCTGGTGTCTTTGACGACACATTTCACGGATGAATTGATGAGCCAGGGATTGACCAGGCGCATCCTGACCTTAATAAATGAGATCAATCTGACACGTGAGTTTGAGCGGCTGCAGAAGGAGCGAGGCCTGGGCAATGAAAAGCACAGAAAGGAGGTAGGAGTACATATATTATTTTAAACTATTATTTTGTCATGGTTGATCTTTCCGGTTGTAATTGACATGATACCAACTTGACCCCCCGCCCCCAGGTTTCAGACCTTATTAAAGAATGCAGGCAGGCCCTTGCAGACAGCCTGTTTGCATGGACCTGCCAATCACCTTTAACTAGCGATGACACCCTGGCTCTCATCGGCTACTTGGAGACAGTATCGGCTCAAGCTGATGGCTCGCTGGATAGTGTGAACCTGGCTCTGGCCATGGCACTGATGTACTGTTTGGATGTCAGCTTCATTGAGCAAGGCACTGAAGATATAGAAGGTGAGAATTGTTGAAGCTTAGAACAGTTTGACTAAACGTAGAAAATCAGTGCATAGCTTTGTGTAGATCTCTTTATATTTTTATGCCCTCGATGAAAGGTCCGTCAAAATAAACAGAGTACAACATATCATTCAGGCTAGCTCCAGCCTGCCCATTCAGTGATTCCAACCATTGTGCTGCTCTCCATTTTGATTTCAGCTGCTGTTAAGACTTAAATAACTGTGGGAGGCTGCAAGTATTGCAATCCTCAGTGCGATTTCTACACAACTCAACCTCAATATGAAAGTCGACATGATTGACCGAATTGATTGTAACTCAATTATACGTAAGTGTGTGTTTTTCCATCTTCAGATCTGCTCCAGGCACTGCCGCTGCTCTCAGAGAGACAGTATGTGTCAGCACTGCACAGTCGTTTGATGGACAGCCAGCCATGGACGCTTCCTGGCCTGCAGGCTGTGTGTCGCCTAACTTGGGCTCTTTCTTTGAGGGTGCTGTCCCAGCTGCCACAAGGTGCAGGTTAGGATCACATCTTTTTGGGATATTTAGATTGCCACAAGATTTGATGTAGGTGCTGTTGAATTGGAAAACATTTCACATTTGTTCTGGCCAGCCCTCGTGGAGTTCACCGAGGCAGACGAGGCGCTGACAGACCAGGCTGTCCTGGGAGATGTCTTCCTCTTTATTAAAGAGGGTATGCTCGGTTGTGAGAGTTTCTTCCTGGAGGAGTTTTACATCCGCCGCCTCCATTCACTCATCACAGATTTTCTGGCACTAATGCCAATGAAGGTAAGCTGTCACATTTTTGTTGTTGTAGTGAAAGATTGAAGACATTCCTTGCCAAGTTTAATTAAATTGGTTTGGTTTTGAATGCTTTTGTAGGTCAAGCATCTCCGTAACCGTGCCGATGAGGATGCCCGCTTGATGCATATGTCTTTACAAATGGACAATGAGCCTCCATCATCACTACGCAAAGACTTGGACCACCTCATGATGCTTGTAAATCTCCTACGAAGGCACACGCACACACTTAACATAATACATACTCTATTTACACTCACAATTTTACAAGTATAATCTTCAATATTAATAGGATAACGCGTTGTCATTGTCGATTACTTCAAATTAAAACCACAATTCAAAATCTATTCTAAAATGTCAGTGGTGGAATTCACAGCAACTACGTACATCTTCAAAAACGTATTTTATTCCAAATGTGATTTAATGTTGCTTTTACATAATCCAACAATCTCCTCAAAGACTAGTGCTTTAACTCAAGATGGTGTTTCAACTTCCAAAGTCAAAACGTTTTTATACAGCATTGTTACCCTATTTTATTTTTTGTCCAGATAGGAGAGTTCTACAATAAGGATCCATTTGGGATGGAGTTGGGCCTGGAGTTCTGGTGTCCCACAGACCCCCTTCAGCACAACTCATTGCAAGGATCCTACCTGGGAATGGCACTGCAAAGGCCTCCACATAAACAGGTAATATTATTTTTCCATATTATCAGCATAACCATCAAAGTCTTAACCTATACCTCCTTAGATGAGTTCTGTTTGTTGTCAATTTTCAATTTCTCTTTTGATGCGTTGAATGTAGGTGGTTCTGTCCAAGTTTGTGCGGCAAATGGGGGACCTTCTGCCCTCCACACTCTACATCTCCTATTTGCGGATGCTGAAAGGTCTTGCCAATGGTCCTCAATGTGCACACTACTGCTTCAGCCTGCTAAAAACCAACGGACCTTCACATGGTAAGAGGAACGAAATAAAGGTTTTCACCTCAAGCTGATTCTTTTAATTTTAGTGCATGTTATCACATAACATTGGACACCAATTATTCTCATGTCCTTTCATGCAGCTGATAACATCCAGGGAGTTGCAGGCTGTCCAGTATCATGGGAGCATTTTTTCCACGCCCTCATGCTCTACCATGAGAATTTGTGGCAAGACCTACCAAACCCTGATGCAGTTCATTATCGTCACACACCGCTTCAGGGTATCACTCAACGAGAATTGGAAGGACTTGCATCATTTCTGCAGTTACTCACTACAATAATTGCTTGGGTATTTTTGTTTGTCCATTTTATGATATTTTAGGCACACCTTGACCTGAGAACGTTGCGGAAATGTGTATGTTTTCTTGTTTTTTTCTAGAGTGAAAATGCTCGGCTGGCATTGTGTGAGCACCCCCAGTGGACTCCTGTGGTGGTGATGCTGGGTTTGCTTCAGTGCAGTGTTCCACCTGTCCTAAAAGCTGAGATTCTTCGCTGCCTGGCAGCTTTCGGCAAATCACCTGAAATTGCCGCTTCACTCTGGCAGTCACTAGAGTACACACAGGTTGAACATTTTAGTATATATTTTTTAAATGCATTCAGGACTATTGTCAAATAGTTAAATGCTCAGAATATGAATTTGTGATGTGAAATTACCATAGGATTAAATTTAAGTAGGGCTCCGGACTGCCTCAGAATGCTGGAGGCAGGCAGTCTTTGCAATATAAAATTTTAGACGGATACCTTATAGTTTTATTTTCCTTCTACAGATCCTTCAGACGGTCCGTGCTCAAGGACAAAGACAGGCGGCAGGAATTGAGGTAAGTCAACTTGATACACTCGCGTAGTGTCTAGATCAGCGTTTTGCTAAAGAGAAATATGTTAGTGTATTAATACATTTTGTAAGTGGCATTTTTGTAAAACAAACAAAACAAAAAAAGGGGGGGGGACTTCAAACATATTCATTAGACAGGTGCACATCTTTTAATGTGTACTCATCGGTAACATAATGACATTCCAATACCTTGAAGATTGTTATACAAACGCCAACCTCATTTGCCGGGCAATTTGCTTTCTTATTCTGTTCTCTCAGGTGGAGCTTAATGAGATTGAGTCGAGCTGTGAGGAGTACCCTCTGACACGAGGCTTCTGTCATCTAATAAGTACCTTGGTGGAGAGCGGCATTCCCCTCAATTTGGGTGCAGGGCTGCGTGTGCCAGGCTTCCAGCCATACCTGAATTTCTTGCGTGACACCGTCTTCCTAGCTTTCCCCACCAGAGCATATCGACGTCCAGAAGAGAAGGTGTTCTGCAGCTCATTGTTTCTATTCATAGATTTTACACACGTTATACTGATTCGGTTTTGCCTTTTGCCAGTGGGAAGTAGCCGACACTGCACTCGAAGTGTTCCACAAGCTGCTGCGATATTACGAGCCGCAGCCGTCAGACTTTGTCCAAGAGATGGTGGAGCTGCAGGGCGAGCAAGTCCCAGCTCACAAACCACCAGGCCACAGCATCATGTTCCACCTGCTCAATGACTCGCCCATGTTGGCGCTTTGCCTCAGCGTGCTAGAGGAGGGAGTACGCCAGCTGGACACCTATGCCCCTTTTCCTGGTAAAAGAACATGCAGGCTGCTGTCACAATCTCATTGATAAAGCTTGTGACTGTTTGTTTTGAGTGTGATGCAATGCAATCTTGTCTTCCAGGCAAGAAGCATTTGGAATCTGCAGTACTGCACTGCCTCTGCCTACTAGACCTGACCCTGCAGAAGGAGGTGGTGTTCATGAATCTCCTCAGGGAAAGCCAGGCTTCTCTTTTGGTGTCCCCATTAGAGCAGCTTCTACAGGGGGTCAGTCCTCAAACCCGCAAAGCAGATCACATTGTGAATGTGGCCAGGTAAAAATGAACCCGGCGCTCATCTTCAAAACTTGTGGTGGTGCGCTTTTCAAATTATTCATATGATTTTGTTTGCTGTCAGGTATCTCTACCACAATGACTCCAACCCTGAGGCTGCCTTTCACAGTGCCAAGATCTTGCGCCGCATTGCAAACTACCCAAACATTCAAGAAAGGCTTGTTGGAGATTTTACATATGACCAGGTATATTCTAGTGTCTCATAAAGATATTGGTGGTGATGTTAAACAAAACTGAAATATTAGAAGAATATTCCCCATCTGATTCTTGGCACAAAATGGAAAATTATCCGACTGCAAAAAAAACCTGACTCATTCTCTTATAGTGTTGATCAAAATCTTGGGTTGTGTTTCTATCGCATCAGATAGTGCAGGTATTCCTGAAGATTTCATGCTAGGTTGCTGCGCATTTATCAATGTTATTATATTAGATGACATAGCTGTGGGTCATGTCTTTGGTAGGATCAAGTTAAACTTTTTTTCTGTTCCCTTAGGTTGTGAGTGACAAGCTGATGGCAGGCTTTGTGGAGTGTCTGGATAATGACGAGGCAGAAGAAGGAACTGAGACAGAAAATGGTGCATCACCAGCTTCTTGTCTTGCCTCTTCAAAAAATGTGTTTCATTATTTGCCGTGACCAGACTCTTTACACTTCTAGATGCAGACGCCCTAAAGAAGGTGGCACAAATCCGACATGAAACACAAGTTCATATCCTTAACCTTCTCATCAACTCTTTGGAAATGAAGACGCCCAATTTGGCGTTGTATTTACTGGGCTATGACGTCAAGAAGCGTGTGTCCTCCACCAATCTTCAAGATCCAGGTGAAGATGTTGATATTGATCGCAAGACCTTCTTTTGTGATATCCGGCAAAAAATCGAATCCTAACTACAGCAGTGCATTAATAGCTGTATTTTGCAGGTGTGTTAGGGTGCCCACGCAGTTGCCTGCATGCTATCCTGAGTCTCCTGCAGAGAGGCACTGAGAAAAGATCAGGCCCTGCCCTCACTCAAAAGGCTCCACACCTGGCTGAGCTCTGCTACCAGGCAAGCTTTCCCCTTTCACGTAGAGTGCCTTAACAATTGGTACTTCACAATGGCGATTGGGTGCTCTTAAATGTCTTAGTGAATGTTCTTTTATTGTATTCACAGGTGATATACCAGGTGTGCGCTTGCTCTGAAACATCTGGACCCACAATGCGCTATTTAAGGACAAGCCAGGACTTTCTTTTCTCACATCTGCAGCACCTACCATTCATCCTCCCTGGCAAGTACATCCATCTCTATTGACCGCCAGAGGCAGTGCTTAAAGGACTGAAGGTTTCATTCGCCCATACGGAGTTCGATAGCATACAAAAAGGTTCTGGTGACACCAGAACATTTGCCTGTTTTTGGTATGCATACTCAAACTGTGTATGCATGAAGGGAACAACGTTTAGTGCTTTCAGCCCCGCCTCTGCTGGTCATTCAGGTTTTATAGAACTGTAGTTACATTTTGTATGAAAATCTTGTTTTGATGCATGGTGTTCTCAGGGGACCAGATTGCTGCACTGTCCCAGATGTCCTGGCTCATGAAAACTGCAGCAATTGAGCTAAGGATGACATCACTGAACCGCCAGCGCTCATATACACAGCGCCTCGTAAACCTGCTGCTTGATGACCAGCCACACTCGCAGCATGCAGGTGCTACATATGTCGCTGTGTAATTTTATCCATTCATCCACTTGCTCAGTATCTTAGAAACAGGACTAAAACTTTGAAAAATAACAATGGGTGAAATTGTTATTGTTTTTTTGTAGTAGACCTACAGACCTTGTCCAAGACCAAACCATCCTGTATTGTATTGTGATAATATGCACAATTTATGCCGGTAATCGTTTTTCTTGGCCCATGGCCCACCCTCAGCAATTGTTTAATCCTGTTTATATACAAAAATGACAGATTTGCCTTTCTCGCGGAGGTTAAAGTACAAGGTTCCCAATGGTCCAAAACAATATTTATTACAGTGTCAGTGTTCCTAAAGTTCAAGAACAATGGTCTCTTCATAATTTGTTGTGAGAAAAGTGTCTATTGATTGTGGAAAAACACTACTACTATACACAATCTGTAATACTACTATTTCTTTAACAAAAAACGTTTTTTATTATTTTTTTTTTTAATAAAACTAACAGACAAACCTATTATATGCTTTTGTTGATATTTCTCTTTTTAGCTGAAGGAGAAACCGCTATGGAGGAAGAAACTAGATCAGTCAGCGGATTCTTACATTTTGACCACGTTTCCAAAGGTCTGTATAATTTTGTTCACATGTCCAGTAAAAACATGTCACACTGAAACCAGCATATTTTACACATTTAATTTGACAAAATCAATTCCCTCAATATTTCTTTTTCTTTCACTTTTCCTCCCACTTCTCAGAGGTGAAGGGAAAAGCCGGGAATGCCATGAATACTAATGTTTTGCCTGGGCATCTCAGGTGATGGACTTAACCACTTGTCCACTTGTTTTTTTTATGTTACCAGTACGTAGGAAGTTGCTGAGTGTGCTGGATGCCATCGATTTCAGCCAAGACATGCCTGAGCTGCTGCAGCTGGACTTTTTTGAGCGCACTCAGATAGAACAAGTCATCTCCAACTGTGAACATGTCAACGAGCAAGGACACACTGTGTGCAATGTGAAGGTGGGTTTGTTGGTTTAATTTATGGCGCTGTGAAGACATCACTAAATTATCATATTCAAATTGTCTTTCACAGTTGCTCCATAGAGTTTTGGTTGCTGAGGTGAATGCTCTGCAAGGGATGGCCGCGATAGGACAGAGACCACTGTTAATGGAGGTACGTGAACTGAAAATATGCAGGACCATGATTTTACTTTTCAATTTCGTATGTGGTCGGCGTACATCATGCGTTGCATCGTTTAACCTAAATTCAAACACTATGTTTTCCTAGGAGGTGAACTCCATCCTACAGCAGGTGGTGGAACGTAACCGTGTCCGACGAAGTGTCAGTGCAAAGAGACATGCGCTGCAGTCCTGGAGAAGCCTAGTAGAGACGCTGTTGACCGCTTGCCCTGCTGACCTTATGGCAGTTGAAGAGAGACAACTAATCATAAGAGACCTGCTATTAGACCTGCATGACAAGGTTGATAATGATAACCCCCACCCCATACATACATACATACATACATACATACATACATACATACATACATACATACATACATACATACATACATACATACATACATACATACATACATACATACATACATACATACATACATACATACATACATACATACATACATACATACATACATACATACATACATACATACATACATACATACATACATACATACATACATACATACATACATACATACATACATACATACATACATACATACATACATACATACATGGGAATAATGAACTTCCACTTATTTTTATGTAATGTTTGTCACCTAGGTTTTATCTGAGGATGCAGCGGGAGAACTGATGCCCATTGTAGCTGGTGCTGTCTTCACCCTGACTGCCCACCTCAGCCAATCAGTGTTGTTCGAACATCCACAAGGGGCCGGATTAGAATCCTCATCTGGTTTTGGCTCAATAGCAAACTCCGCCCTTCATCTTATCCTTCGCAAGCTGCTGGATTTCATCCTTTCTACAGGTGGTTATCAACCTCCACCACCTTCAAACTCTGCTTATGCAATTTGTAAGATTGTCTTCTACATTTTAAGGTGGAGGATACCAGCGTCTACGTGCACATTTGTATGGGTCTTTGCTGTACTACCTTCAAATTGCCCAAAAGCCTGAGGAACCAGATACTTTACAATCCGGTAAACCAAAAATATAAGCGCACACACATCTGATCATCTGTTTTTTATTAAGCATTTAACCTCGCTTTGTTATATAAATCTAATCATCCCCTTCATTTTCTCGGTGTGTCCTAGCTGGGAAGGCAATGTGGGAGCGTCTCACAGCCCCTGAAGATGGCTTTTCCAAACTACAGCGAGAGAACCTCACTATCATTGAGAGCTACGGCAGAGCACTAATGGAGGTGGTGTGCAGGGACGCATGTGACGGCCATCAAATTAGCAGGGTATGTTTAAGTGTCCGTACCCCCCGAGTTTTCTACAATCAATACAGTTTGAGTTTTGAGCTTGGTCATGGGAGGAACGTGTAAGTCAAGGTATCACTGAAATCTTATCCAATGACAATAATGTCTCTCAGATGCTAGCACTGGCGGTGCTTGACCGAATCCTGTCCATCGACCGCCAGAACCAGTGGCTGGTGTATGTTTGCAACAGTGGCTACTTGCGCTCGCTAGTGGAGAGCCTTCGACAGGATGACACGGCCCTGCAGGCTCTGCTCGCACCTCAGCCTCCCCTCCTCAAGCCACTCTACATATACGAGAGCAAGATGGTGAGGAGCTATTCTATGTATTTGTTCACCAAAGTTTCTTGGTAAGAAGGCTCAACGCCAGCGATGTGTTTACAGGCCCTGCTGACTCGTGTGGCCAAGACGAACCAAGGTGCTATCGAACTACTTCGCTGTGGTCTGGTAGCACAGCTAATTGAGTGTCAAGTGTTTGACATGATACCTGACAGTGAAGCTCACAGGTTAAAGTCACACGCATCACTGCTTCATTAGAAACACCTTTCTTCCTCCAACTGACTTGAATGTGTCTGTTTGTGGGTACAGGATGATGAGGGACCCGTCAGGGTTCATACCCAGCCCTATGGACCGTTATAGACAGATTATTCTACCCACCCTGAGGCTCTTCCAGGTGATACTCACCTCCACCACTATGAATCCCCAGCAGGGGGCAGCACAGGTGAGAATACTGACAAACCTCATAATTTCTGTTAGCTTGCATAGTTTTCGTGTTGCGTGAGGTTAGTTGTTTTGTGTATGTTACTGTTTTGGAGGCCGCCTGTGTTTATGTCTTTGCGTAACATGTATTTGTGTTGTTTGTAGATTCTCCAGTGGCTGATAGTCCACGCAGACACCATCCAGTCACTGTTGCGCTGTCCAGAGCTCAGCTTAGGAGCGTTGCAGGAGCTCTCTTTGCTTACTGGTATCATCAGTAAGACGGCTCTACCAGGTATCAACAGCATACAGCAAATCATTAACAAATTAACATAAGATAGATGACATTTGAACGTTATTTCTCAGGGGGCCCCGAGATGGCCGGCGAGGTCAATGGTGGTGCTTTAATGGAGTTTCAAGGTCACATCAATAGATTCCAGGTTAGCTTGACTATTGTGTCAAAAGCTCAAAGCATAAATTTAGCTTTTTTTGTGAAAACCTTGTGCTGTATTTCCCCCAAAGCGATTGTGCCTGTTGCTGCTCAGCCGCCTGGCAGGCAGTGAGCGAGAGAGGTTACTGAAGCAAGCGGAGGTGACGGCAGCTGGAGACTCAGCAGAAAGGAAAGAGGAGATGGAGGTGGCCATGCAACAGGTAGGATGTGCCATACTTGCTTAACCGAAAGTCATAGTAATATTTTATAGTTAACCAGGATCAAGTACAACATCCAAGATTTATAGGTATAGTAAAGTGGATTTTTGATTCCACCTTTTCCATTACCCTTTTAACTTAATCCAACAGATAAGGGAATGTCAGCAGTGTGTGTGTGATGTCTATAGTTTCTAAATTAATCTCCTTTTTAAAAAATTAAAAAATAATAATTCACTTATACAATTATGGCTGCTGTATACTGTAATTTGGAAAAGTTATGCACATCACTGTTATGTCATTGACGTGTTCTGGGCTCTGACCTCAGGTGTGCGCTAACATCATGGAGTACTGCCAAATTCTGCTGCTGCAGAGCTCGGCTCAGGCCCAGTTCACTATCTGCCTGTTTAGCCCATTTGGCACCGAGCCGGCTGGCAGGGACGGAGGACGCGCAGGTTAGACCCTCATTAGGAATCTATGAATGAATTAATGTGAACATGCTGCTTGTCCTCGTCAGTCATTATGCAGAGGAACTTTGAAAGCTGAATACAATGCAATGGCCTTGGGCCGATTTTTGGCATTTGTAATTATTATGGGTGTAGTTGTGGAATAAATGGGCGGGTGGGTGGGGCGTCCGATTACCAAGAAAAATCTGATTTGAATTGAAGGACAAGTTTCATCATGCGTAATTGCGTATAATATTCCAGCGCATGCTGTTATTATTGAGAAATTATGATCTTTAAAATGTTACTGGTGAAACATGAGTCATGTGCGTAGATCTGACGTCCAGCCAGCCCAACGTGGCGTACTCACAAGCCCCCAGCCTGGGCCTGGTGCTCTTCATGCTGAAGAACAGTGCTGCCGACTTCTTCCACTTTCACCAGAGTCACAGGCAGAGTCTGGGCAAGCTGCAGAGTTTGGATCAGCTGCCCCCCGAGGAGCTCAAGGAGGTAATGACGCCCATGGCCCGGCGGAACCCTAACGCTAGTCCGACTGCAGTGTGCATCATCTAAGCAGACGTGTCGTGTCGTTTGTAGTTGTCTCAAGGCCTGATGTCCGGTTCAGGAGGGGTGGAGAAAATCTCATCGGTGCAAAGAAGTCTGCTGGCCAACGAAAGGCTGGTGCAACTCATCAACAATAGGGCCAAGCTCCTGGCCCTCTGCTCCTGTATCCTTCATGCAGACCTCCTATTTCACGAGCTCATATTAGAGAGGACACAAAACATGTAGAATATCACAATCTCAGCTGATCCTCCAGCTTGCATCTGATTTTCTAATGTGAAGGACTAAATCTAATTTAGCAGCAGCACCTAATGGTGTACTGTCGACAAACCTTAACCCCCCCTTCATAGACATCATCGAGACATGTCTATTTGTGTTGTGGCGCCACCTCGAGTATTACCTGTTACACTGCACCCCCACAGACCCAAAGGATTCTCTACTGCCTGGAACCACTTTGTATCAATCTCGCCTTGGCAACGGTAAGGATTGTAAAGACTAGTCGAGTACTCAAATTGTCTTCTTTAAATACCCCGTAATGACATTCTGAGCGCGATGTCCACAAATCACAACTTGTGTTTTTGCCGATGAGGCAAAACTGCTTGCAGTAACAGAGGAATGAATGAATGAAATTGGACCTCAAATTTGCCCTACTTTCCTATTCCAGTTTTCCCTGCTCTTTCATGCATTACATATATCAAACCGAGTCTGTGACCTATTTGAAGTTTGACATTTGTGCAGTTGGTGGATTGGTTGCAATAGCTGATAAAGCCAAACAAACATTCGGATTTGATTGAGACATGGCCTGCCTGTGAATAGCCAAAGTCTGCTTGTGATTGGCGGCCATTGAAATGCAATGGAGAAAACGTTTAATTTTTTTAAACAAAAATCTTCGAAATATACCAATAAAACTCCAATATGCATTCCCCCTGAACCCCCATTATTTTGGGCCTCCAGACTCGTTGAGCAGCCTGCAAGCAAGAAGCGGACGTGGAGCCATCTCGCGGGTTTCTCAGCAAGATCTGGACTTGGTAAGAAATTAAACTTAAGTAAGCACGTAATGCTGCTCCAGCACTTAAACAGCTTTTTTTTTTTTTCCTGTGGTTTGCAGCTTAAGAGTGACATGGCTGCTGGTTTTGGAGAGGCTCTCCAGAGAAAACTTCTGGAGATAGAAGGCTTGTACAGTCAAGTGCGCTCACGTTACACCTTCATTCAGGCTCTTGTACGCAGGATCCGAGGCCTCTTGAGGCAGCCCAAAAGCTGAGAATTCATAATTCTGGACAATTTTAGTACATTACACCAAGCCAAAATCACAGCAAAAGCAGAATGTCTTTCTATGATTATGTTGGCTTACACTGCAAGTACTGTTCTTTAATAGACAGGAAATTAACTCGTACACAAATAGTTTAAAAATAGTGTTGGTTTGATTTGTCTTTTTTGTGTGTGCAAATACATTTTCTACACGACTTAATGATTCCATTTGACTGACATTTTTCAACAATAAAGTGATATGTGAAAAAAAGCGTAGAAAATATTCCACGTTGGGGGAAAAAAATATTAATTTTACAAATCCTAATTTGAGAAAAAAAACCAATATGAGTGATATACTTTGAGGGGAAAAGATGTACATGGTAAATATCCCCATACTTTCCAGTAGTTTTACAATAGTCAATATTTTGTGGATGATATATTTTGGTTATGTAAAAAATACTTACTATTTATGTACTCAAGAAAATATTTCCATGGAAAACGTGCAATTATTTTTCAAACATAGCCGATTTTTAATTTCATGTGAATCCAAAGTATTTTGGAAACGTTTGGAAACTTGAGTTTCATTTGGTAAAATTTATATTCTGACATACTTAAACATACTTCTTACATTGTTCTAGTTTGTATTCTGTATGACAATACACGAGTGACTAGTCGTCATAAGAACTTGAAATCACACCACAAATGAGCTGGATCCACAAATATTTAATGTAGTTGTACAATTCTGAAACATTTTGGGGTGAGAAGATGCACGCATACAAACAAATGTTGGCTGTACATTCAGAACCTGTGTTGTGCTCTTAATTCATCTAGATATTAACACGAGGATTAAAAGAAAAAATAGGCACATCCATCCCCTCTGTCAGTCCATACAACCACTGCATGTTGTCTCACTGCAGAACACCTTGTAAAATGTGGATTCCTTTCCCTTCTGGAGAAAAGTTTGTGCTACTTTCTGACAGCTCATGCTCCTCCTCATGATCTATAAATTACTTAAATAATACAATTACTTTAATTTAATAAAAAAAAAACATCTACAATTCTTGCAACAGCTTGATTGTGCATTTGCGTCTAAAAAGAAGCTGCTCCATGCAGACTACAGTCATTAGTTAAAAGATTCAGTCCTGCACACGACTGGCTGTGGCTATCAGCTCTTGTTGCACTGCACCGTAACACACGGTTCCTATTTTGATCAACAAACAGAAAGAAGTGAAGTATGATATTCATTGCGATTTTGCTCAGACAGCATGCTCAAGGAGTACGTATTTATTTGCCATGGTTAGCTTAACATGAAGGATCCTTTTCTCAGGCTGTGGCTGCACAAAGTTCAATGTGGAGGAAGTGTAATTGAAGAGGCCAAATTAATTTTCTTACTGCATGACTTTGCTCATTAATTGAGGGGTGTAAAAAAAAAAAAAAAAAAAAAACATGCAGTCCATACCAAGCTGGTCATTGTGTGTGAGGTGATGGCATAGCAGCCCTGCAAAATGACCTGTCGAGAATAACGACCCATTTCTTATTCCATGGCTTTACCCTAAAAAGTCAATGTGAGTATGAATGATGCAATCATCTTATTCACTGGGTTCAGGAGGGAGAATAATGTACTGACAATTTCTATCTCACCGTGTTTTCTTTTTCCTATGTTATCATAACAAGCTGAGGAGCAGAAAAAAACAAAAACAATTGTAATTGTTCCTTTAGAAATAGACATTGATAGTGTACAGTTAAGACTGAGTAGATGGTGCAGTACAAGTCCACAGGCTCAAGGAAACACTGACACAGAAAGCATCTCAGTCCTAGCGTTCAATTAGTGATCCAGCACAGCTCTGGAAGTCATCCAAAACAAGAAAGCATTGGGAGGAAAAGGCAGTTTATCCAGCACTTGCGTTGTCCTTTTTGGCCCAGCAAAGAGAGGAAGTGTTTGTGACCTCAGTCGCACAAATTGCAGACAAACTCCCGGCGGGAGTTTACGAGCTGTCCGAGGCCGCTTCCTGCGCGGCGCCGTCCGCCATGTTGCTGCCATTGGCGTGAGGGCGCTCGGGCACTTCGCCCGTCACGGCCACACGGATCACTTTGAGCCAGCGCTGCTTGAGCTCCTCGCTCTCAGCCGCAAAACTGTGGACGGACTTGGACTGGGAGAGGCGGAAGCTGGCCTGGGGCTCTGCGGGGCGGCTGTTGTCGTCCACCGAATAGCCGAGCAGCGGGATCGTGCTCTGGGCCTTCACGTCCTACCATAAAGTAAATGGGTTAATTTGGTTTGGTTTTGGTAGCAGTCAAGAATCACATTTAAACTCATTAAATTGGAAACAGCACATACTGTAGTTGCCCCATTTAAAGTGTATCGGTTTACATATTATATATTAAGAGCCATTTAAACACGTTAAGGAATCTAAAATGATTGATTTTTGTTCTGTTTTCTTTTTATTTCTGTTGTTGACGGATTCAAGAACTGACATTTCTATTCCTTTTACCTGAGGAGCTCCGTAGAGGTAGAGCACCAGACACTCCTTCTCAGGTATAACACACCACACCTTCTGCCAAGGTTTGTTCTTCTCACAGTACTGCAAGAAGCCACACATGATGCTGCTGCCTGTGAACTGAGCTGCCTCAATCTAAAAGAAAAAAAGTCACAAATAAACATGGGCTGCTCTTCCACAACTGGCGATGCTCCTTTAGATGTTTCTCTGCTCACCTCCAGGATGCCTTTCTTCTTGCCCTCCGCAATTGTTTCTCCTGTTAGGATGGAATAACAGTCCCTGCACACTTTGTTCACTTTGTTGCCATCGTACTCCAGCGGCACCTTGTTGTCGGAGCATTTCCAGCACACCACCTGGGGAGAAGGACAAGTAAGGAAACCTGACACAAAGAGTGGCCACAATTGTAAATAGAAAAATAATCGTGGAACAAGCTCGTTAAGAAACATTAGAATATGGCACCATTATGTTTACAGAAAAAACACAGAACGAATCACTTCTCAGAACGAAATTCGAAAAAAATTGAGGATGCATGCAATAGCTTTGGAACTTAAAGGCATTACGGAAGATCTTTCCGACAGCTCAGAAACCAGAGCCTATTTGTCAGTTTTTGAACACTGCAAATTCCCAATCTCCCCACCCTTCCCTGTTGTTTTTAGGAAACACTTTCACACTCACATGCATGAGCGTCATGTTTCACATATAAGACCTCAAAAACAGGCTTTCTTAGGCGAGAACCATCATCACGACGTTCATCGGTCTTTTTCCATCAGAAGTCAAGCAGGGAACGTTCCGACTAAGCCAGAGCTCCAAATTTTTTAATCACAAGTTACGAGCAAGCATGGATATCAACATGGAAATAAAACCCGGGAAATAGATTGATTGACAAGTTAACTGACCAATGTTGCCATTATTCATGCCATGATTGGTTGAGGGTTTTTGGTCTCACAGCGTGCTTGGTTTATATATTTATGAATATTAAAATTACCTCATTAATATGTGGTTTGTGGGGAGAAATTTGAGAAATATTACAAAATAAATTCTAAATGAGATCCGCTCGAATACCTTTCAATACTTACATAGCCACAAGCTCTGCAGTGATGTCTCCGCCGTGTAAGGGCATTAAAAGTTTCTTTACATTTCATGCACATTGTCACTTCATTGTCTCGTATCCAGCGAGGAGCACGCTTCCCCAGCTCAGCATTCTACAGCACAAAACCAAAACAAAAAACATTGAGTAAGTTGCTCCTAAACATGAGGAGTTGCTCTAAGTACGTGATACGAACCGAAACCTCCTCCACATCCTTGGATGCAGTCTTGAACGACTCGTTTTTTTGCTGGAAGACCTCAATGGTCTCTTGGAATGCCTGAAGAACCCCAAATATAACATACATCAGTAACTTTTCAAGCAAATATAGAATTCAATGAAAGGCTTAATTCGATTTTTATAGCGATGATGTCACCGCACCTACCTTGATCCAGCCCGCCTTGTCCTGCTCTGAGCTGAAAATAAAACAAAAAACATTTCAAGTATGAGAACTTCCTTCTGACCATCATAGTAGTTAGCTGTGGTCATAAAGTTTTTTTTTAGGCATTTATGGGGTCTAAATTTGAACAATGACTTTTCTCATTTAAGCCTAACATTCTCTTTCTAAGTGAATCATAGTGTTTGGCGTACCAAAAGACATCTTGGTTGTGATTCTTATTTGCTGCTCCAGTAAAATATATTTTAATTCCAGAGGCCGGATGATGACATCAGCTGCAATAACTAGGATTCTTATTTAGATCTACCTGGCTTGTAGCTCTAAAGTCCTTTCCTTCCCTGAAACCTGGAAGGTGTGAGGGTAGTCCTCATTGGTGGTTTCCAGAACTTTCATCCCATCGATGCCGATCCGTGTCCTAACCGTGTACTTGGGTCCTCCCAGGCTGAATTTGGGTACGCAATACAGTAGCATGTTGTTGAACTAACAAAAAAAAGAGTTGAACTTTATTACAGCAGTACAAGGATTGGGGGAAAACACAACAGATTTAAACACTGCATGAACCTTAAAGGTGACCTTTTATAATAAATAAAAAAACAAACAAACAGGCTTTATGGTTTAAATGTAAATACTTGTGCATAAAATCAAACCATCAAGGAAAATGTTTGGTTGATTAGTTTCGGTAGGATGCTAATTTACATTTAAAAAAAAAAAAAGTCACTTTAGCACATTTTGCTATTGTGTTGGCCTCACCAGGAAGAGATATCTCTCCATGGCTGAAGTGTTCCTGGCTGCCAGCTTCAGTATGTGACCTTCTTTGATGAACTCGTTAGAAGCATGAACAATGTCCTCCTCCTCCCCGAGCATCTCGTAAATTTCCATCAATTTCTTCAGATTTTCCTGAATAGTGAAAAGTGTCTACTTGAGGCAAGGCTTTTAAATGTGAGTAGTATTTTATTGGGCGTACTTACAGATTTCCGAATGGCACTGTTGGAGTGAGTTGCTGCTGTGGCGATGATTTCTAAGGATTCTAGGAAAGTCGAAGGGAAACTTGGTATTAAATCACAAACGACACATATAAGATAGTTGATGTCCAGAAAATGATTCATTCTATGTTCCTTTGCTGGGCTAAACACGGCATTCCGATTCATATTGCAAAAAAAAATTAAGCAGCAAAATCCACCCGTTTTTATCCATCTCCCTTGCTGTCTGAAAATGACATCACAGTTGCTCGGGGAGCACCAAATAACCAATCATGGCTCATCTTGCAACATGACTAAACTCAGAAAGTAGGTGAGCTGTGATTGGTTGTTACCTAAGACCTGAGCAACTGTGGCCCTCGTCCACAAATACTTGCATTTCCACCCTTGCATCTCCATTACGTGTTCTGAGAAGTGTTTTTCTTCTTACTTTCTGCATCCCGTCTGTCAGGGTCATCCTGAGGAAGTTTCTTCAGGTAGTCTTTGAGGAGCATCTCGTATCGAGGCACTCTCTGGACAGGCTCCAACATGTGATGCTGAAGTGTAAGGCTGCCACAAGCCTCTTGACTCTGCACACGGCAAGAAAACAAATTTCAACCTCACTGAGGCTTTCAGTTTGTGCTTTGCTGTCAAGTAAAAACAAAGAACTTTTAATGGACCTGTATCTCCTGAATGATGGACTTAAACTGCGGAGATCGGTCACTCCACTGTTTCAGCAGCTCCATGGCCTTGTCAAAGTTCTTCACGTATTCCGCATACATTTTGAGGAAGGGTGTGAGCTTCTGCAGGATATCTCCAATGCGAGGGGTGGACTCCCTGCAAGGAGGCAGAGTGCACATTTCGTTTTTTTCTTTTGTGGGATTCAAAACCTAGAGGACTGTGTGTGGAAAGCTCGGCTGGCTTCAGCAGTTATGATCCTCACGTGGCTCTATTAAGAAAATACTAAAATCATTTGAAAACCCCAAACTCACCATTCTCCCATCCGTTTCTCTAAGTCAGGAAGCAAAAACTGACTATGAAAAGTATTGATGGAGGAGATGTTGGAGAAGATGTTTTTCACTACATCCACAGGGAATGTTCCTTTATTTGCCTCCTCCATGAGCTTGGCACAGAATTCCTAAAGAGGAAGAACACATTTAATCACATTTCTACTTCATAGCACATGATTCACCCAAAACAGAGACGTGACATGAAGCAAATCTCACCTGATCCAGCAAGTCGAGTCTCGTAACGTAGGCCTTCTCTGTGTGCAAGAGCTCACTGGCAATCTTAAAGAGTTTCTGCTCATTTGTCTCCTGTAAACCATGAAGACAAATTAGAAAGCAACTTTACATACAAGTCACATCTTGGTTGTTAATGAGACAATACACTCACACAGCTCAGATGGAGAGAGGATTTTAAATTAAAGTACAAGTGTGGTTGTGGCATCAGTCTGGAGCTCTTACGTGGGGCTGTCTTTACAAACCTCTAATGACATGTTCCCTTGTGTTACAAAGATACAAAGCCAAAATGCTAAAATGGACTCAAGGAATACAAATGTCAATACATTCCAACATAGATCAATTCCCGCATACAAGAATGCCCTCGAGTGTCTGCGGGCAGCGCAAGGTTTACTTGAGAGCAATTTGATTTGACATTTAGCGTTATGACATTCTTCCGTTGATTTCGCCTTTGATTGTCATGTGAAAAAAAAAACATCCAATATTTACGGAAAAATACTTCCAGCAACATAACCATAAACACAGAGGAAATGGTTGCCCACTATTAATGAGAGAAAAACCTACAATAATTGCTTGTGATAAGATTAAGAATGTTTTTACTCTTAAATCAAAAATTAATTTAAGATTTGTATTTACTTTATTGTACTAAATCTATCACGAGTGTCTGGTGTTTGATTGCACATACGCTGCATGTTAACATGCAATACAGCTCGGCTGGGCTCTCAATGGGAAGAAGGGAAATTAGTCAAAAACAGAAGTCAAGCATTATGAGGTAGACAACTAAAGGTAACTAGAGAAAACAATCCCAACTAAATGTAACCCAATCAACAACTGTCCAAGTATCAGTTTTTGTGTAAAGATCAGACAAATGTGGATATTTACAGTATAGTCAACGCTGATATCGGGGCCACATTTTGTGATGAAGTATTCTGATCAGTAATGCAATCAAGCCTCTTATTTAACCTAATGGAAGATTCCACCTCAATGTTACATCAATGGTCAGATCAGCTGAGTGAGGCAGTGGCTCCTCTGAATGCTGCCATTGATCTGGACCTGAGATATTTATAATCCGTAGACAGCGACATAATCCTTAGCTCCCGTGGGCTAACTCATTTGTTGTGCCTCTGCCTCACACCATGCGGGGCTTTGCTGTTTTAACCAGCATTATATTCCTGTAGTTGTATTGTTCTCCAGTACAGTCGGCACTATCGAGGAAATGTCATGAGCCTCTTGTGATGTATTAATCAATGTCAGTCATTCCACTAAATTTCTACTTCTAAGCCTGCTCAGAAATGTGGGAGTAAAATAATCCTGTTGAAATTGGGTGAAAGGCAGACCTGACCTGATGTCCAGTCAATTACAGGACACATAAAGACAGACGAGCTTTCATACTGATCACTGCTGCATGCACCGCTACACGAGCAGTAACCTGAAGCCAATGTTCATTGTCATTTCTCTGGCGCATCAGTTTGGTGAACTGCAATCTCGAGTTGAGGATTCACCCAAGGCCATCAATAAATATAAATATCATTACAAAGTGCCTTTGGTGTTCCCATCAAGATCACTTAGAATTCTAGCAGAATAATGAAACTCTCAGGTCTTGAGATAGAGACAAACATTTTGCAAAAACTGATACACTGGCTTTTTGCTAATAGCTCATCAAATGAACATTTTTGATAAGTGATTAATCATTCAGAGAGATTTTTTTAACTTAGAATTGTCCAAATTCTCTGATGTCAGCCTCTGACCAGTAAATATGTTCTGTAGTGGCTAAGGAAAGTGGTATTTTCATGTTATAGACTAAACCAGTAATTGAATCATACTCAATTTACAGGAAAAAAAAACAGCTTAATTAAAAATAATTGTTATCTGTGTGTCTGCAGTATATTTAACATGAAGTTGAACCTGTAGCAACTTCAAACAGCAATGCTTACATGACACACACATGACTACAAACAGCAGTGTTGCACGCACCTTCTGCTCTGTGCTCGCCTCTTCTTTTGCATGTTCCTGTTTGGCTTCACTTCCACTCTCCTCATTCTCATGGGAACTAACCGAACCAGTCCTGTCCGTGCGTGAATTCGAGTCCTCGTCCCTCCTGTTTGTGCGTCCCATATCTCCATCAATCAGCTCTGCACTGTCTATTCGCACTATTTCACCATTGCATGGCTTTTTCTCCTCCTCCTTGCCCTGCTCCATCTGCCCTAGCACCCCGTTAGCTGCGGGCATATGAGCATCCTGCACTTGGGATGACAAAGAAGCCACTTCTAATGTGGAGTGGTTCTCCTCAATCTTGGCCGCTTCCGTCAACTTGTGGGAGTTCCGGTGTGCGGCTGGGCTGCAGTTGGCTGACTTGTTGCTCTGTTTGAAAGACGAGCTGTCCCTCTTGTTGACCGTGTTGCTGCAAAAGCAAAGAAAAAGGAAGACGATTAGGATCGTGAAAATGCAAAAAAGATGAGTATGTCGGTACTTCGAGCTGACATTGTCAATCAGGAAGTGAGGGGGAGAGAAAGCGGAGAGCCTTTGCATGCAAGTTAAAAATAAAACTCGCACTGACTTCCAGACTTCTGTTGGTCTTGTGAGGTTGGTGTGAGGTGTGTGTGTGTGTGTGTGTGTGTGTGTGTGAGGTACAGTAATGAGCAGGACAGGAGCAGCTCACTCCCCAGAGGTAGAAGTTGTCCTAGTTCTGCACACCTGTCTTACAACTTACACATTCATTCCACTAGCTTTATAAGCACAAATCGGATGGGGAAAAAATACATTGTGCCAAAAATAAACAGAAACACACATGCACAGTTGTTCTACATCCTGCATAGAGAGCAGCTGTTTCAAACGTGAGAGCCCTCCAAATAATTGTACTCCTGCACTTAGCCTTATTTCCTCAAAATACATGAGCGCTTTGTATTAGTGCTTGTCATTTCTATCTGTAAAGTAACAAACCATTACAGATATCAGTCAACCAGATCAGAATTTCTGTTTCCATTTTCTAGGAGGCGGTCACCATTTCTCTGCACGTCCGGCAGAAACAGGAAGCGTGTATAAATAGAGGAACAACACGCTGGCGCAACTGCTTGTCCCCTGTTGCGTTTAAATATGAAACGTCATCACCCTTACCTCTCGGCGAGCAAGAGGTTGCTGAATATTCCGCTTTGCGCACGCACAAAGTTCTTCACGCGGTTAAAGCCCAGCAAATGTTAGATGACATACATTAAGGCAGTTTTAAAAGCAGTCCGGGCAGTTGACCACGTGGCCGCCTCGAAGCCGTTAAGTTCCATGTGAACCAGATTAAGACATTAGAAGGCTAATTCTGTTCACAGAAGCTGCGGGGCACTGCCTCTTGTTGCGGGGCGTCTTGGGGACTAATCCCAGCAGTCCTGTTATGGTCCAGAATGATAAGATTCTACTTTTTCTTTAGTCTAAAATAAAAGTTGGTTAAAAAAAGTGACTCCTGGGGTCTATTGTTGGAGTCAGTGCAAGGATACTAGTGATGAGCTTCTAGTAACACGTCTTTGCTTACCTTGAAAAAGGCGGTTATTCACAAAATGTAAACATTTTTGTTTCAAATAATGTGACAACATCACAAAGGTGAATATGATCAAATGACAGATGAGAGTGGTGGTGCCGCCGAATGAGCCATACCTCTTCACCTTGGTTTTCATGTCCCGACACTGACTGCTCTCCCACAACTGAATGAGGAGGCGGGTGTGCCCTCGTCTTCTCAAATCAGCTTTCATCCCCTCGCCAAAGACTGACCTGTAAATGTGTGCTAATCTCTTTCCCAGTTCTTCTCGGCGGCCTTGTCTGAACTACTATCAGTTGGAGCGCTTTGATGGCAGAACTTCTGCTTTCCATCCTTGACATATAGGAAATGTTGGGAAAGACGACGTCTTCCCGTTTGCGCCGCCTCAAGGTGTCAACCTTATTACGACAGCAAAAGTCTTGCTGCATTATTACGTACATTGAGCAGTACAATGTACTCTAAGTGCAAACTGCCTGTGTCCCAATATTTCCTCGGATTGTCGCACGTCACGTAATGACCCTTTTAATTCAATCAATATATTGACAGTGGGAGAGTCGTGCCCTTTGAGACTCTTTTGTGATTGAGGGCCATTCAAATCAAATTGACTTGATGGGATCAACTGAAGCAACAATGTCCCACAAAACTTGTATGATACCTCAACTTGATCATTCAACTTTAGTTCTTGAGTACTTTATCAACAACCACAAGCTGTATATAAAACGTACAAGACAACAATGGAAAAAAATAACAATACAATAATGACTAAAATATTACTTTATAATTAAAATACACAAGAGCTGCCTCATCAAGTTGCCTCTATTTTAACCCAAAGACTCACAAAACCCCCTCCTCTCTCTTTCTACAGTATTTATGCTCCAAAACCAAATTATTTTATTTCTTGTAAAGACTAAACAGTTTTTGGCTCCCAAATTCAAAATGACCTCTGAATTAAGGACAAGTGCTTACTGTCTCTAAAAACACTGCAATCAATTCTACTGTTGACTCTTATTGAGTTCTCAGTAATAATGATTAACCACTATCTTTCCAGGACAGTGAAACAATAGACAGTTAACCAATCAAAAATATCCCCCTTTGGAAACTGAGTACTATTTAATGTTTTTCAGGGACTAACTATTATGTCCTCGTATGTGTGAGGACACTTGAAGAAATGAGGTGCACCAGTTCAAGTGAAATAACGTATTCCCAATAAGACAAATGTAACCATTGGAAGGCTCTCCAATTCGTTCTTATCATGGGCAGAACATAGGCTTGGCCTATGCTTGCAGTTCCTACGCAGCAGAAGAGAGGAAAAGGCTCCTTAATTCCTACCTGTTCTCCTCAAATCGGCTGATGAGGTCTGATACTTTGGAGTGTTTGACTTTCACTCTCTCCCGGTTTGTCGCCCCCCTTCTTCCTCCACCTCCTCCCTCCTCCATCCCCGGTCTAAATTGGGGTTTCTGGTTGTGAGCCAGTGGGGATGAGAGCTCTGTCACCGGGCTCTGAAGGTATGCTGGCTTGGGAGGCACTAAGGACAAAATAAAAAATAAATAATGCTGGATTTTGCTGAGAGCAGCGTATTTCCTGAGGGAGAAACCGCTGCAATGCATATTTAGGGCTGAGGGGGGCACCGTGGGCTACGTGGCATTTACTTTGGGCTTGGAGGAAACGCTCAATTAAACAATATGTTATGAGTAACATGTTTCTCAGGGTTCACGTTTGAAGTGGAAATATCCAGCATGATTAACTGCTGCATAAGGAGTGTCTTATGGGACTTATCTGTGTAGAATGATTAACCGGGAATCATAAAAGCGGGACAAAGGTCAACGTTCACCGGTCTCCTAAAAACTTACATTATCAGATTGACCAGCTCAGTGGCCTAGTGGAAGAGTGTCCGCCCTGAGACTGGAAGGTTGTGGGTTCAAACCCCGGCCGGGTCATACCAAAGACTGTAAAAATGGGACCCATTGCCTCCCTGCTTGGCACTCAGCATTAAGGGTTGGAATTGGGGGGTTAGATCACCAACTGATTCCCGAGCGCGGCACCGCTGCTGCTCACTGCTCCCCTCTCCCCCAGGGGATGGATTAAAATCACATGGGGATGGGTTAAATGCAGAGGACAAATTTCACCACACCCAGGTGTGTGTGTGACGATCATTGGGACTTTAATCTTTTAATCTTTTAATTCCTCTTTTCACCGCTTCCCCTCGCCGGGTGGGACATGAGCACTGCTAAACACTACACTGCGACTGATGTATGAATTACGATGGTGAGAATGCAATGAGGGGGATGTTGTGACACATAAAAATGGTAATGCTTAAAATGAAAACAATGACTTGACAAATTAGTCTGTCAGTGCATTGTTGATCGTGCCTTTTTCTAACCTCTAACTACAGAACAACTGATGTACATGAGTGCAGTCATTAGTCAGCCAACATTGCTTACCTGGCGGTTTGGTCTGTGACAGCGGCCTCTTGCCAGAACTCCTTCCATTGACGCCGGCCCGGCTTCTCTCGCTGCCCTCACTGCTTGCTCGAGTCAGACACACATGCACGCTGGATTTACTACTGTGCGGGCATGACGGACTACTATCTGCAGCTGTACAACACAAGGAGAAAGGAACCATGGCCATTAAAATAGACACTTCCAGTATGATTGCGTTTTGTCATGCCGTGAATTTTTAGATGATTTTATTGCTCAGAAATAGTTTACTTGTGTTGCATGCAAACTCAGGATACGAGTTTAGAGATAGTATTCGATACCGCTTTTTTTTTTAAACTGATAGCAGTGCGAGTATTCACCTTTAAATATTCACCAATACCCATAGCGAGTACTGAAACCACTAATACGTAACTCTGAAAATGACCTTTCGGTCTTTCTGATACACCTAAGGTTTGCCATGTCAAACAGCCGCACTGGCACGAAATACTCAGAATGTCAGATAGATTTCTTTTCCATTTAATTATCGATGGCTGGTATCAGCATCCTTCACAAGGACACAATATCTTAAAATAAGCCATTAGTATCGGTCCCATACTGATATGGTATGACCTCTCCTCTACAGGATTTAGACATCTTAAGATCAATTCAAACTGCAGTCATCAGCCCGAGATAATGGTTGAGCAGCTGATGGTCCAGTGAGGTTCCCATCCAACCAGCTGGTCCCAGCTGGTGCAGCAGTGCTGTTTATTTAGCTAGACAACAGTGAGGTAATGGAGCGACGGACACAGACTGGCAGTGTTAACAGTAGCCTTGATCTATTGCTCCGCTCTCTATCTCTCATGCACACAAATGCCCATTCAGACACACACACACACACACACACACACACACACATCCTTATATGGTCTAAAACTCTCTCATTGTTTAACATTGCATTTTCCATGTAAGGTGTTCACTTAAAGGTGGTGCGTGATTACCAAATAGTATCAATATTCTATACAGAGCTGGATGGAGAAATTAGAGTAGCTTTCTGCTTTCCTTGCTTTGCTTGTTTGAATAAACAGCATGTGCTGGATTATTTGTGGAGGCTGAATCTTAAAGCCTAAAAGTATCCAGGCCACAGAATGTTAAACAACTATCATTTGGGTCAGTCCTTTATCACTAAAGCTTGGAACATTTCCATGTGGAAGTGAGGAAGGCTCCCGTCGGTATAAATCAGGCAATTGTTGTTTTAAATGGTGCAAGAATGTGGTAACTAAAATTGAGGGGGGCGGGGGGGTCGTATTTGGGTAATTTTCCACAGCACACCTAATGACATATCATGACACATTAATTTTTTTAAAAATATTGCATCTTTGGAACAGCTCAACTCGAACAAGTTGACAAGTTTAGCATGTAGACATCCACAAAATAGTGTGTTGCACCTTTACACATATTACTTCTTAAATGTGTGTTTGTAAACCTCGATGGTAATCAGAGTAGAAAGCTTGTATTTTTTGCACACTAATCTCTGTCAATGTCTATGTCTAAAACAGAAAGAAAAAAAGCCACACACTCCTATAGTCAGAGCCTATTTTTACAGGCTGACCGTAATTAAAGACAACAGCACTTGGCATCATCTGAGTGGAAACAGCTCTATGCTAAGTTTGGGGGAGCAAACTCTAAAAAAAGCAGCTAAAAAATGACCGATCAATTCCGAAGACAGCCTCAGGAATTTGATTTACACTGTGTGCGCTTGCCCCTTCTTGCCTCCCACGGTCACATTAAGAGATCATGAGAAAACCTCCAGAAGATAAGCACCATTTTTATCCCCTATCCAGGATGCCATATAAAGCAGTAGCTAGGCTACAGGCTGTGTTTCAGAAAGCACTTTCACCCTTGAGGATGGCAGGGGGTGAGTCTGTCCCAGCCTGGAGGCTTGTTTTCAATGTGTATCATGCCAGTCTGCTCTGGAGCTGGAATGAGACGTTTGCCAAAACCATAGCTCTGCTACTGTGCACTCTTGCAAATAAAAGAAACAGCAATGTTAATCAATGCAAAGTTTAAAGCACCAACTAAATAAACGTAACCCAGACTACTAAACAGCTTGGCAGTTCTTGTTTTTGGTAAATCTGCATGTACTTAATACATTGGAATGCAACTTGTCATGTTTTTGTGACACTTGACAGTATACTGCAACTAACAATAGCTCTCTCGAGTTCGTTACCAAAACACGTGTTGCTCAGCTCGAGCAGCTTCTCATTAAAAGCATCCTGACTTGAATGGTAGAATGCACAGTAAATTAATACCAGCCAGAGGCATCGCCGCCCTGCAGAAACGCTTTGATTCACCTCCTTGGTTTGTGCCTCTGCAGGAATAAGCCCTGCTGGCTGGATCTGAGTCTTGTTAACTTGGGAAAATATAAACCACACAAAAAAGCAAAGCATGTGCTAGACAGGGTGTTCTCGATTGTAAAAAATAATGATCCGTGCGAATATTATGCAAAAAACAAGAACAAGTCAAACCAAACTTCACCTTGGTTTCTGAACTTGAGATTTAACAGCTACCATGACAACCGACCTGTTGCTTTTTGAGGATGTAAAATGTATTTTTATATCCTGCCAAGTTCCTGAAGGCTTCTACTGCAATAACATGTGCATACAAAAAGAAATAACTTTGAAATGCTGATGTCCTGTCAATGCACAAAGTAGTTGAGCAAACTAATTGAGACTGAAACCACAGTGCCTCTGCTGGCTGCATCTATGAAGTGCACTTCATTTTATCTTAACCGCTTTAGCAATGCAGACATGACATGTCAATTTCAGACCAGGTTCACTTCTGTATTTGTTTATTTCAGCCCTTTTGGGTTACTAACCACAGATGTGGTACCTAAACAGTGGCTCACGATGCAGCCCAAAATTTGTAATTTGAATACACAGTGGATTGCAAAAGTTGATTCAAATCTTAATGGGATACTTGTTTACTGATGTTAACAGATGACACTGTACCACGTGAGATCTCATTTGTTGAACTAATTGGTAAACGACATTGCGTAATGCAACTATAATTTCACAGTCACACTAATTGCATAGATAAAACAGGAATCACCACATGACCAACCAAACCCTCTGTAAGAATGCAAACCTTAACACAATTCACTATTACAAACCATAACATGGTGAGCTGAATGAACCTTTACTACACTTGCTGGAAATCTGGTGAGACGAAATGTTGAAAACTAGAGACCTGATAAACGAGATTGGCCTCATTTCATTCCTCTAGCTCCATTTGGGAAACAAAAAGGGCACCTGTATTTTTGCTCCCTCTTTGGCACTTGAAATGCACGCTTTGACCTCACGCCACGTCGTCTCACCACACTCGGACCACAAGGAATGTCACATTGTGCTGCTTGTTGATGGGCGAGCAAATTACACATGCATGCAACGTTAAGCAATGAAAATGGCTCGTGCACACATTGTATTAGAGCCCTGTGTTACATCAGAGTTGAGGTAGAAAAGTCCAGCAAGAACCTAGAGTAGGTCAAAGATGGTGATCTCTGCAATTACGGGAGCAAAACACACTTGGGAGCAAAGTGTTGAACAGGTGCTCTGCCTACGACTAAACATTTTCTCAAGATTGTGGAGTTCACTCACCCAGGTAGAGCAGGAAAAAGAATAAAAATATCACTTTGTTGCCATGTGTATCCTCAGTGAGCAGTTATGTGTGTCCCAAAATGCACCAAGTTTTGGTGACTTGTTGATTCCAGTGCTGGCTGTTGCAGAATGACGCTCAGTGAAGAGACTTTGTTACAGACTCCTCCCTCACTCACTCACACACCTTACATTTTACAAAAAGTGGCGCACACGAGCGGGCGCACACAGACACACACACACACACACACAAAGTAAAGTGTGTAAAAAAAAACAACTTGGTCAATCTTGTCTCTTATCGCATATCATCATTCTGGACCATTTAAAAACTCCACGGGAAAGAATGTTTTCATGCACAAACACACACGTGCACGCTTACACTCATCCACACACAACGTCTAGTCCCCAGGCCAAGTACATGTGCAAACATAGCAAGCCAAAATAAACAAGACAATGCAAACAAAAGCGAGAAACAAGTTGGAATCAATGAAAATTCGGTTAAATAGGAATACAGCAGTGTCACCACCAGCTTGCTGCAACAGAGAAATGCAGGATTTCTATTACTTTATTAACAGTTTTGCTTTTTAGCCAAAGGTACAAATGAGATGAGGAATTATCTGTCTGTGTAGTACCACGTTTCAACATTCTATAGCAGGGCGGTCTTCTAGAAGAGACAAAGCGAAACCAACAGAAAGAAGAATAGGAACACAGGCTCTCACATTTGGCCCTTTTCATTTTTGTTCTTCATTTTTGTGACTGTGTATTGTTGTCTCCTCGGTCTTTGATGTTTCAAAATAACTGACATCTCTGCTCAATTCCCGTTAGTCCATCTTTGGTGTTTCGTCTTAATGTTAGCATTAAGATAGCAGACGTTGATTCGATGAAATGATATGGTTGGGTTGTGTTGAAAGTTGTGGCGTTTAAATACTAAACCTCAACTGGGAGTAATATAGAGCTTGAAATGAGAACATTGACCTCTTTTGGAGAATTGCGAGGGAAAGAGTGAGATTAGGTGCTAAGGAATAATTAAAGTGTATTCCAATAAATTTTTGTTTTCAAAACAAATGGGAGCAGCAAAACCACATATAAACAATCCTTAATGGTCTCTGCATATTTATACCCAACACAAGTGGGTCTGGAATGTACCCCCTGTAATAATAAGTATAAATACAAACCACAACCTACGATAGTATATTGTATGTATTGGTACTGCTTGACGGGGGTGGGTCAGTTCTCAATTGGTACCTGCAAAGACATTGTTGTGAAAGCTCTGACATAACGCCATTTGAAATGGCTGTAACATCTGCGTTTATTTTGAGGCAAGCGTGTGCAACCACCCGACTGCACATGCCATTCTAAAAACATGCAAGCTGATGGAACACCATGTATTACATGTCTCTTTCAGCAAACTGGTTTTTGAATCACTTGCACTTGAGTAAATCCATTGGCAATGCCAAATGCGTTTAAATGAAATGCAAATTTCCCCAAACAAAAGTCTTGCTGTGGATGACGAGTGTTGCTAGGCTGAATGTGACTCGATGGTGCTAAAAATAAATTGCCAGAAACAACCCTGTTGGGTGTCATTAAAACAGAGTGGAAATAAATCGAAACTAATGAGTTTAAGGCCTTGAACACTGATACAAATCAGCATCGCAGTAAAATGTCCACAAATAAACACACTCTCAATGGCTGAAATTATTTTTAATGTTTTTTCTGGACATTTTGGCTTTTAACTGTCGTCACAAATTGATTTTTTTGTCAGATTTTTTTTATCTGAACGTAAAAGTGGTTAAACGATAAGGGACACAGAATTTGCTGCTTTTCAGTTTCAGTGGTGAAATATTGCTCTAAGACATATGTACCCTATTTCCCGCACTATTAGGGGCACCTAAAAACTTACATTTTACTAAAAAAAAAACACAGTGCGTCTTATAATGCAGAGCGCCTTATATACGGATCAATTGATGAATTTGTTGATCCATACTGGTTGTACACATTGCTCTGCCAAAATGTTTCAGTACGTTTTAGTACGACTAGTAAATTACAAGGTCGCATCGCTTCCCAACATTACGGCAACTGTAGTCATGAGACCAAAGAGGCCATCACTAATTTTCACCAGTTTAAGTAGTACAACTTGTCTTGGTTTAAATTCAAAAGCATGTGCCTCTCATTGACGCTGACGGTGACAACCCCTGCTGCTGATGTTGTCCATTATCACGTAAAACGCATCAAACCATTAGACACGTCCATTGGACCTGGTTTCTATCACTGTCAGATGCCCTACATCCCCCTGTGGGATTAGAGGGTGTGTGTCCCATCTGGCTTTATGCGAAGCTTTTGTTGTGTCCACCATAACTCTGTGTGTGTGTGCACACGAGCCTGTGTGTGTATCCCCGCGTGTGGTATAGAAAGTGTGGCAGAGCACCATTAGCAGCCGGCATGGGGGACTACTACCAGACCAGACTCTGTTCAGATTAACCCTGCCTCATTTTCTAATCCAGAAGGCAATATAAGATTAGATGCAGACAATGTCAGCATTGTAAGAAGCTACAACAGCAGGATCAAAATGAGGAAGAATTCAAGAAAAAAGAAGAAGCTGAACAAAAAGGTGAATGAGGCTATGAGAGGCAAAGACAGCAATGCACACCAGTGAGCGAGAGAGAGAGAAAGAGTGAGAGAGAGAAAGAGTGAGAGAGAGAAAGAGTGAAAGAGAGAAAGAGTGAAAGAAAGAGAGAAAGAGTGAAAGAAAGAGTGAAAGAAAGAAAGAAAGAAAGAAAGAAAGAAAGAGTGAAAGAAAGAAAGAGTGAAAGAAAGAAAGAAAGAAAGAAAGAAAGAAAGAAAGAAAGAAAGAAAGAAAGAAAGAAAGAAAGAAAGACAATCATGTCTTCTTTCAAATGCCGTAAACAATGTCTTGTTGGAGAATATATTACGTCTTGCATGTTTGTGGGGTGTTGAGAATAGCTCGGTTTGAACTTTTATATAATGCATGGAGCAAGAGGAAGGCAGGGATAAAAAAATGGACAGACAATGCTCTACAGAACTTGTAGTAACATAACATCCCACCAAATAATCAATGCAAACTGCAAACATTTACTCAACATCAAAAAGTACACCCCAGCACATTTGTTTAAATAGCTGATATTTTCTTTACTTTAATATTTTCTACGGCATACTGTACTAAGAAAACACTACCAGAAAGGTGGACCCTCAAAAATGTTGCAAGCTAAATTAAAAAAAAAAATCTAGAAGGATAAAAAAAAAAGAAGAAGCTTTTCCCACATTTTGTGCCAGCCCAATTTAAATGGTCCTTTGATGTCAATAGCTGTCAATGTCAAAAAGATGGCTGCAAGGTGAGTGCGAGTGAAACATCTTACCTGTGGAAGGCTCACTTTTCACAGTCAAACAGGCTTCTTCATCAGCACACTTGGACTGGAAGCACACCACATCATCGTTCCTCTCTGCAAACAGGTGACAGAATTCACAATTTCAATGATGCAAACTTGATTTCCTTACAGCATGAATATTGAAGCTTAAAAAAGACAAAAGAAAATAAATCAATTGATTGAAATGGACTGTTTTCCCATGACATGAAAGATAGACAAATAAAAGGATGGCTGCAAGGTGAGTGCGAAAGTGAAGCATCTTACCTGTGGTTGGCTCAATTTTCACAGGCACACAGGCTTCTTCATCGCCACACTTGGACTGGAAACACGCCACGTTATCGTTGCTCTCTGCAAGCACATGAGTCGGAATCCACAATTACAATGATGCAAACGAGATGACAGCATCACAGCACATCACAAATCAAATCCACAACCATCACATCGAAAAAATGCAAAGCTGGTGAGGCCCCTGTTAACTCCAACCATAACTTGTTTATTTGAAGAACACAAAGCAACAGTCTTTGGAGACAGAAACTAATTAGCCTGTCTGGGATATGTAGGGCATAGCCTATGGGGACAGCTAACAATAATTATACACAGCCCGTTAATATGCATAGAAAAGATTAAAGAGAAAATAGCATAAAAAACAATGAGGACTCAAAGGAGAAATCAGACATAACTCAAACAATAATGGAGCAACACTCTCAATAGCAAGTAAAAAAAAAAAACCCCTCAAAGAATCAAAGCTGTAAGCAATGCAAAGCAGTAAACATGTAAGTGTGCACGCCACACACAGTGCAATAAATCAGTTGGACATGTATGTAAACACACTCCACTGGGCTCCAGCTGACGCCCTGATGACTGTCACATTGCAGAAAGCCACAATGTGATGTTGACTGACTTCTTGACTCATCAGCCGTCACTCTGTGTTATCCTACGCTACATGACGGAATGTATATCATCATCAGATAAGATACAGCATACTGACCATTAACATTTCTAGAACTTTAATAGTGAATTGCGGATATGGAAATATGAAATAAATGTTGCTTAGTAATCTTATGTTGTTTATTTTCTGCTTTCATATTTTATGACAGCACAGGAGATGTGAACAAATATTTTGTTGATGTTTATTGTGTTTCCATTCTTACATTTTTTTTTATTATTATTGTAGAATTGCTGGATCATGGCATAATTGTTATCCTTGGTGGTTTCTCAGTTTCTTTGACCTGCACTAAAACCTAGTCTTGAACTCAAAATCTTCCGTATGTGTAAACAATGACTCATCCATCCATTCACAGGACCCCATATTTCATTATACCCAGCAATAGTCAAGATTCAATGCTTTATAATTATTGAATAAATGTGCTTTACAGTACTTGGAAATGTATGCGGAAAATCTCTAATTCTTTAACTAGTAATGAGGAAAATAAGCAGACTAAGCCTCAATCCCAATATATGGGTACTATGCTCCTTTACATCTCATCTTGTCCCATCCCCCTAGAAATTCATGAGAACCAAGATTCTCCGTAAACTAGGGGTTGGGCCACAAAAAAGACTGCACGACCCTACAGCACGACGACAGACCCTCGACTTGCCAACACGACATGACTTCTACACAGTTTGCCCCCTCGGCAACAGGCGTCAACATTGGTGCATAAAAATACAGGAGAAGCACATACATGCAGGTAATATTTATTGATTCTCATTGTAATGACACTTATGTTTGGCTTAAAAGTTCCGAAATGTGCTGTATAATTCAGGTTTTATTGTATTTTATATGACATATTCTGAGTTGAGTGTTATGAAGCTTAAACCACATCGGAGCAAACTAGTCTTCCTGGCTCCAAATGATGACGTCATGAGTCGAGTATGTTCCCAATTCCCTTTTATTTTATTTTTTTTTACCCTTTGTCTTCATTTCTCCAAAGAGTAAGGGGAAGGGACGAGACAAAGGTTTCGGGTTAAGAGGAAAGAATGGGATTGAGCCTGAGTCAAATACTGACCTATTACAGACAGAGGCTGTTACAAAACGAGTGTGTGTGTGTGTGTGTGCGTGCGTGCGTGCGTGCACGTGCGTGCGTGTGTGTGTGTAGGTAAAGAAGGGGGTATAATATTGTGGCTCAGGGATTAAACTAGAGCTTTCTCCATTTGCCATCTGGAGTCCTCATGACAGGCACCCTGCTGTTTACATGTGCACCCATAAACACACATGCTGTAAGTTTCTTTATTATAACTATAAACATGTCAAAGCAGCTTAAACATCCATATTCCTATTATAACATTTGCATAAAGAACACACTAAGCGCGATACTGTCACCAGATGCTCGGCTACGTGACCAACATCATCACACTCTTATTATTTCAAGTGGGAAGTGTCACCATGTCAGTACTGAAAGGTGCATGGCATGAAACCCGGAAAACAAAAAGGGTGTCCAGCGTGCCAAAATACAAACTGACAACATCTTTAGTTTCTAGAAAAGGAGGAGGACATTTACTGGCCAGCAAATGGCTTGCTCCAAAACATCCTCTCCATACTATCAACATCCTGTTTTCACATACAGCAACGTTTGGCTAACCTACTAGAAAAAAGGCCACGATAGACTGAACACAATTGGGTACAGGCAGGCAGACGCACAATAGTAAATGGTGCTGACTGGTTGCGAAGGGAAACGGACATCAGATTAATCATTGCCGTTATGCAACCTTGAGCTGACTGTCAACCTTCATGAAATGATAACAGGGCCATGAGAAACACAAAACTGTTGAAGAAAAAAGTCTTCTCTTGTGGTGATGACAAACATTATGTAAAATTACTCAAATTCAAACGTGTTGTTCCGCTTTTTTGTGAGTCAGTCATTCTGTATCACTGCCAGTAAACCATAGCAATGATGGACAATGATATCTACAATACATACCGTCCCTTGCAAAAGTCAATTCCCTTGTTTTTGTTGGAAACTGAAGACATTTGAGTTTCAAATCAAAAGATGAATATGAGACAAAAGTTCAGAATTCCAGCTTTTATTTCATGTCACTGGATGTACATTTATATGTGCTAAACAGCGCAAGACAGAGCACTTTAGGTTTGCGAGCAAAAGTATTGGAACTCAAGGTGGTTTAGACCGTCCCTGTTTTTGGCTTTGTGTTTAGCCTATGAAAACTCTATTTGCTGTTAAGCAAGCATGAAGAGCTGTCCACTTTAAATCCGAGAGAAGATGGGAACTCAATCAGAGCTAACATTGGGAATGATCAATATCGTGGTGGCCGTGGCTCAGGCAGTAGCGCGGGTCGTTCAGAAACCAGAGCGTTGGCAGTTCAAAACCAACTTTGTTCGAACCATGTGTCGTTACGTCCTTGGTCAAGACACTTCACAAACCTTTCCTGAGACTACATATGAAAAATAGCCTGTATGGCAATAATCAGTAACTATACATACTTCTCCAATGTTATATTTTTACTTCATTCTCAAACAAATGGGAGTAAAACACCCCTATAATCTCCATATGCATGCTATTGCAAACCTGTTTTTCTGTGCTTCCCCCCTCCATAGCAACAAGCTGACATGGACAGAGTGAAGACTCTTTTCATGACAACAGCTTTGTAATTCAACAGTGTTCTTATACAGACGGGAACTCAGAGAACACTTTTAAAATGGTTCTGACGTAAAAACAATGCAGCATGTGTGTATGGTTCCTACAATAAAACTCAAAAGCATCCACAATAAACTTCTAATCTGATCATCTCGTAAACTGTAAAGAAGAAAAAAAGAAGTCCACAGTACCTGAGCATACTTCCTTCCAGAACTGCAATGTTTTCCGCATGCTGAATCCGACAATACTATCTGATTTGAATTACATTTGGGCTTTTCCTTTTGAAAATAGACCAGATTTCAACTACAGGTTGACTTGACAGTTCGGTGACTTTATTTACCATAAGAGTACCTGCCCCGTCACTTCACAAACCGGTTTCCAAGAAACCAGGTATGATGAGGGGAAAAAAAAGAGGAGGGCTTCAAAGGTTACACACTCACTGAAATAAATTAAGGGCAAAGCTAGGGTAGGATTCAGAAACAGATAAGGACACCAAAAGAACACCAAAGGACTGAAATCTCTGAGGTGCAGTGTATCACGTACCTGAGAGATTATTCACAAAGAGGAAAATGAGTAAATCTTGTTTAAAATATCTGCAATCCCGCATTTCATGCATTATCTACAAAATTATTCGTCCAGGAAAGTTGCCTCTCCAACGCAACCACGCTAAACAACCACGATATCTAATTATATCAATAAATATGTGTGCCACCCAGATATGGAATCTACTTTTAAATCAGTCCCAAACGCAGAAATAGATCTTAATTTTTATTTACACACCACACATAATCTGACAAAAATCCATTTACGGATCGTGGAGAAGAAACTGCTACACACTGAAGCACCATCCACATAAAACAAGACCCCTCCCCATAAAGCAGCATTTAGCATCCAAATGGAAACATCAGCCAACCGACCACTATTCTAGTGAAAAAGCTTAACGCTATGACTTTGCATTTGCAGAGCTTCCCCATATTAAATTGACAGATTAAGGTATGTTGGGAACACATTTACATGCCAAGTCACACCCCTTTAATCACACCGCAGTTGATGCCGCTTAATAACGCGTGTCTTGCCTTTTCAAGGCTTTCAGACGAGACGTTAGTTATCGAATGGGAGCAGATGTACCCACGTCCTCACTCCGCTGCCCAGACGGAATTGACAATAACCAAAGACCTATAGGTCAGCCACATTCATAATTGAGTGAAAATTAAATGACCTTGTGGAGCTCGTGATACGGCTCAAACAACCAGATGAGACCCTTTGTGTGGACAAAACATAATTAGTTGATTTCTCTCATTTACATAAAAACGGATTCTAGGCACTCTTCCAAAATCGTATACCAATTTGTCTATATTGGAAGGTCTTTAAAGCCAACTTACAACGCACCTTTCAAGACCAAACAGAATATGCCTTTAGTTACAACGAAAACTAAGAAATAATTTCTGACGATTATTTTGCCACCGATATTCATTCAATCACTTTCTATACTGCTTTTGCCAGCCAGCATGGACAAATGAGAGGGAAGTGAACCCACACTGCCTGCACCAACAAAGTCAGGTGATTGTAACACTACACCATCAGTGACCTGCCACCACCATGTGTAGGGATAACATTTTCCCCCTAAATCTTTTGTTTTTGCAGAAACATTGCACATGTCTAACTTTGAACATTAAAACACAACAGCGTTACAGTGGATGAATGCTTTGATGCCGGGATTATGAGCATGCCAGAGATGTCCCTGAGGGGAATGCACAAAGAGCAGCAAGAATTCTATTGGTATCATACAGTAGCTCCAGGAAATTATAATGTAGAGCATGTGGTGGAACTGACAATTGTATAGCTCCTACTGCGACTGGGTTCAAATTAAGCCAACCACGAGCCTCGCGAAGTGTATCTAAAGCAGATACTGGCCATCTCATCTCATCGATGACCGCCAGCATACACACGACTCAGCAAAACAACTCCTTAGCAGAGTTAAAACGTGTACCTCGTGGTCTTATTTTTATTTTAAAAAGTTAATTTAAAGGATAATATAGTGCAAATGAGTGTAAAAAGAGGGATGTAGATAGCACTGACTGATTAATGAGCAAAGAGAAACAGTTTATTGTGAGAATGAGTAGGCGACACTGGTTCTCAGTCTCTATTAATACTTTCCCCTTTTTCATTGTGCCTCTTCTGTCACCCCTTGCTCCATCCCTTGTGACCTACCAGTCTATTGCGGAAAACACATAACAGCCACCCGGCGGCAGCATCTAAATGTGTCAATCAATAGGTTGTTCGACCAATCAGTGCCCCTCGCTGGGCCCAAGCAGACTTCTCATGAAATAAACAAGAGCTTATAATCATGGTCAGCACTTTCATGGCAAGCTAGACTACAAAGGTGAAATCGACACTCAATGTTAAGTACAATGTGATAACCGATCAAGCAGATTCTATGCTGTCATTTCTTTTTTAAGCCTTTTTTCCATTGTCATCCCAAAATAGCCCTTAAAGTTCCATCTATGAAGCAAAAGTACTTCCTGAGTTTAAAACCTCTCCAAAAATAAACCCATGAGAAATTCTTACACACCATACCCTTCTATTGGTCATTTGATGATGGTCTGAGTTCAGTGCAGACTAAAAGTCATCAGGCCGCTGTCATGAGCGGAGGAGGTGTGGATGACATCTGTGAAAGTTTCATGAGGACATGGTGAAATCATACTTTCACAGTGGCTGACACCTACTGTTCTTTTTTTAGCTTTACACCGAGTGACTAGGGCTTTTCCACACACACACACACCTTTGACCTTCAATAAGTGATGGAAAACATACATTTCACACATAATGTCACTGAACCAATATAAATGAGGTTGAGTAAGAGGGATGCCTGCGAATTATGTTTTGCTTAAGTACTAAATTGTACATCATCATAGCAAAGCTCCTTCATATTGTATGTCTGAATGTTGTCAATGCTGAATTGCAAATGGCACAAATCAGATTTCACTTGATGCATAATGCATGAAGTAAATAGGGCAACTAGTAAATGTAGAGCCTCATCAAACAGCGCAGAAAGAACTCAAACAAGATCATTGTGCCCAGCAGGATTCTTGTGCCGAGTATGAATGAGTCTCTCTGACAAGAAGCTCCGGAGCCTACATTCTCAGCACTGAACTGGAATGCGCAGACAAGCTTTCTGCAGAAAGTCGAGCCTGAAGCAACAACATGCCGAAAGATATATAGAAAGAGGAATGAGAACCATTTTACCCGTTAGAAAGCAGCTCCTTTTAGAGGAAATGCAAACAAATTTTTGTTTCTGTTTTATTCCGCATATGTCAAGTTGTGAAGTGTAATTTATTATAAGACCACTTTGGTGTTATTTCATTGGTGAGTTAGATATTTTTGTTCTGAATGAAAAGTACATTTTGTTTTGACTCAAAACCTTTAAGTATAATATTCTGACCTGATCTGCCTTGATAATTGAAACTTTGAATACAGCACAAAAATGTCTTTGACGCCCTTTAGGAAAGTATGTATTTCCTATATTGCTAACAACGATGCTCCACGGTACAATCCAAATGCTTTTGAAACAGCTTTGAAAATGTTATTCTCTGTCTCAAAACCTGTCCCCGCCTACACAAATGTCACATTTCATCTGACACCTCGTGGTGGAATAAGGTGTCAAACGGAATCAACATTTCTGGTTGGTGTCAGCAGAAAGACAAACCACTGTACAAAGAGAACAAAACAGCAACTTGACTCACCAGCGCCTTTGCATTGGGCATGACATAGCATTTTATTTTTACTTTGGCCATTACAGAAAGAGGAAGGGTAAAAAACATTTATAACATCCTTAACTAATTAATGTGGGGGGGAAACATAAGAACGGGAGAAATAAAATAAGTAATGAAATAAGGTGATGAGAGATCACACTTGGTGTACACGAGCAAGTGTTGAGACATCAGCTCTATTTCCATAAGGCTTCCTTCTTCCTTCTTTTTAGTTTTTACTTGCGAAACATGTTCTCTTTTTAATATGCTCATTTTTCACCTCACATCGCATGTTCACTCCTCCGTACCAGTGAAACCACACAATATTTGACTATTTCCACAAAAGAAAAAAATGAACAGTAAATGTCACGACTCATCAAAATCATAAACTCGCATGCCACCCAATGAAACTTGTTCATTGGAGTGCTACAAAATGAATATACTGTATGCATTTATGTTGCACTGGTGTTCCTAAGTCTGAATGTTTCAGAGCTAAGATTTTGCTGATTTATATCCAAGATACCAAGTGTATTTTCTTTCATTAGAACTCTTGGTATTCTTTCACAGTGTCCGAGTATGGCACCTTGTTACACGGGGCCTTGGCAATATAAACTTGTACCTTCTAGAATAATTGTGGAGCCAAAATGGGACTGCATTAAATTTACCTCTAAAACAGCAGAATCTGGCCATGATAGCAAGATGTATTCCTAAGTGGCAAAAAAATGAAATATTGTGTTATGATTTGCAATGAGTGACAAAAAAAAAAAAAACATCTTCAATGAAAGGTGATACCGATAATGACACCGTATTGATATATGCTTCTTAATCAAAGTGTGCCTAAAGGGAGTCATTTATTTAAAGTGCCCCTCCTACAGGTGGGAAATCATTTTTGTGGACATTTGGAACAGATGGGCTCAGTAATATGCATTGTGACCTTCCTTTTCGTTGACACACCCAAATACTACAGGATATTCCAAATTATTCTGGTCAGTTTGACACATGTCAATGTTGCATGCACAACACACGATTCTGAATCAGTATCGGTGCTAACGTAGTAGCTGTTAAACAGATGAGCCGTAGTTGCCATGGGAATGAAGGACACCATTCTACTCATTATGACACCAACAACAAAGTTCAAGTTCAATACAGCCAAAAAGTTTCTTTAAATGCTTCTAATAAAAAAAACAATTGAACTAATGCCCATCTCAACAAGGTCTCTTATGTCCATCATCATGACTTTAAATGACATTGTAGTCAGCTAACCCTAACACAACTCAAGCAGGCAACAGTGAAAATACACACAGTAACACACAAGTGCATGTTTTCCCACAGCTCAAGCAGGGACTGAGGCGCCAATCAAAGGGAGCACACGAAACTGGGGGAAACAGTAGCAGCCTCTCTAATGGAAAACCATAAATGTGTGTGTGTTGCAGACTTTCAGCGCATTTCCCTGCAGCTCAGAGACTCATCTGAAAACACCTTACGACACCCACACACACACATACACACCCACACACACCAAGTGTGCCCCCTCCTTCATTAACCAGCAGCCTCAGCAAAGGGCATCCTAGTGTAAGTGTGTGTGTGTGTGTGTGTGTGTGTGTGTGTGTGTGTGTGTGTGCTGCGCAGACAACACCTTTCTGACGCGGCACTGCTTCATGTCAGCCCGATCAACCCAACGCCCTATGGCTACACTGTGCATGCCGGTATGAAGCACTAACCTGAGTGGAGATTGTGTCCAGTCACAACACAAGTAGGGTACAGAGTGGAAAATAGATCCCCACCCTTAAAAGAAAAAAGGGTTCCCTCCTCTTGTGCGCGATGTTCCAGAGCCGGTGGGCAGGTTCGGAAATCAGGCTGCTGATAGACTGCTGCCTGGCTGCATTTCTCGCATCCTCCCTTCCTTCCGTCGCTCCCTCCTTGCACTGACTCACCCTTCAGCTCAACCTCTCATCTTGCGCTCTCTCTCTCTCTGTGTCCCTCTCACTTTCTGCTTCACACACTGTTCCGCCTTCCACTCCACATGGACTGAAGAAGAGAATCACATTCCAGTAGAGATGGGGCATATGGTGGGGGAGCGCCAGTCAGCCCACAAGCAGAGCAAAGCCCCCTCTGTGCGTGTGTGTCACATGGACAATCAGTCCCATTGTGTAGGAGGAAGGGAGGGTCAGGAATAGGGGAGGAAGCCAATGGCCACACTCATCTGCTGCCCCTGGATACTGCTGCTGGCCAGAGTGCATAGAAGATGCGCAACGCCATGCAAACCAACCCCCTTCTAGGGAAGGGAGAGAGTGACACAAAAGAAGCACAGCGGGTTGGACATGAGATGACGAAGAATTGATCTGTTTGAGAGAAGTCATCCTCGGAGCCCCCTGGGCGCCGTGGCTGGCGGTCTCCTCATACGCTTTCATTTTCAGCCTGAACTGCACACACAAATTGGCCCTATAGAAGATAAGCAAACATCTACGACAATGGCAGAATACTGTGGATATACGTATCCATCTTAATTAAGTTCCACGTAGGATTGTGAAATGATCGAATGAATGCTGAATATGAGATAACTTTCTTTACTAAGTGCTCCAAGAAAAAACTGCAAACTCCAACATAGTAACGCATCTTGTGAAATATTTTGAAAGGGGACAAATGATGACAAAGACTGAGTCAATTGACCTCTTGTGATATTCTCCATTTTTAGTCTTCACTTAACACAACAATACAGTGACAGGATCTCAAAATGTCACACAATTCAGAATTCAATCAAACTCATCTGGCCTTAGTAAGGTTGAAATAAAAAAACAATCAAACTAAACTTTGATGTCATGCATATTCTGCTATGCCAGACCTACGTAGACATCACCAGACCTTTGTTAAGCTAATATAGAAAGTTAACTGATATTTTTGCTTTAACTTTCATCCTTTTTTTTTGGCTATGCATAATCCAAAATACCGTGCGTCACCAAGTGGTGCAAAGAGAAAAAGAAAATGCTTCACCAGAAATGTTACTTGGCAAATAGCCATTGTAGTAAGTAAATATGATGTTGACTGGTTTGACCATGGCACATAGTATTTCAAAATTTATTTCTGTACTATATGCCCCATTCGCGCATTCTTGATTGGATGCCACATACACAACCAATGTACACGCAAAGGTTTGAGGTTGTGCAGGCCTCATTACACTACACAGTAATTAATGCGCCTAAAGTGTACTAAGTGCGCATGTGTGTGTGCGTGCGTGCGTGTGTATAAACCTCTGACAGGATATCTGGTTGCTGTATACAGAAAATGAAGAGTTACTTCCTGGGCATGGATAGTGCAGAGTCGTGAGTGCCAAAAGGTCACACAGTATTCAGGTCGGGTCACACTCAAACACACAATACACAGCAAAGGAATTACCATGCAATTCCAATTTCAGTTTGCTAAAGGTTTATGCAGGTATTTTGATTATTAGGGTCACAAAGTCAGACGCGTTGAAATTATTGGTAGTGATGAAGTTTGTGTGCTATTTTGTGTATGATGACAAATTGTGGCAATCATCACTCAACAGACATTATAATTCATTAACCTATAAATGAATGCTTGATTTGATAAGCCAACACAACATTTATTTGATGGACAGTGTTTCCATGGCAACATTTTGACGGTGTGAATAATGGGCCTATTTAGATCCAACACATGCATGGATGTCATCTGGGAAAGTACCCTTAACCTTGTGATGGCGCGCACTCATGAAGCCACTTTTTAACCTGCACCAGTGCACCTCTATTACAAAACACACACAACCATCTTGTTATGCATAACATTGTCCAAGGGACCACTATTATAATCAAGAAGCTACCCGGGGAACACTGCTTTGGCGGAATATTATTGTATTTTGCACAAAAAGAGGCTAGACCTATACAGGCTATTTATTTGCATGCGTATGTCTATTTTGGGAATCTCAGCTACATTTGACATGATTT
Source organism: Syngnathus typhle (assembly GCF_033458585.1). Lineage (NCBI taxonomy): Eukaryota > Metazoa > Chordata > Actinopteri > Syngnathiformes > Syngnathidae > Syngnathus > Syngnathus typhle. The sequence goes on from NC_083744.1 coordinate 8,644,928, forward strand.
GGATGGGCAAACGATTCACAAAATTAGCTGGAATGTTTTTTTAAAAATGTCTATTATTTTCCATTTCCAATTTTGCAGACCACCTGCAATACAGCCACGGACCGCTCGAGGCCCACGGACCCCAGTTGATAATCCCTGCTTTAAATCATACTCTGCTTTAATATTCATTTGCCTCAAAACCTTCCTCAGAGCAATGACAGGAAAAGTATGGTTTTCTATTTTACTCTATTCTAATATGCTCAAGGAGGATGTTAATCATATTTAGGTTAGGCATGTGTTATCAGATTATTTGATATGCACTGTAAATCTAATTGACATTTTTAGATTTGGGCTGAGGGTGTAATATTTTGAAAAATCAAACCAAAAGACATTACAATAAACATTCCCATCTTAAATTTCTCCATTCAACATACCCAGCTGCTAAACATCTTCAGCCTATCAGAAGCATGAAAGCAGTGACAAGTGACAATATTTTTCACACCCTGTCTGCCTGTTTAAAACTGCAGCTGGTGTTCCCTTTGCCACCTTGGCTGTGTGGCCCACACCCACACCACGTTCTCACCACTCTGATCCATCTTTTGTTTTATGCCTGAGGTAATGGGAGGATGGCATCAGCATGGCTCCAGGCTATTGCCCACCACTTGATGAAGATACGAGCGAGAATTTGCAACACACATCATTAATTAATTCCACACAGGCTAATGTGTCCATAGTTCATTTGAACTCTTTTTTTCCTTTTTTTTCCTCTCCCCTGCTGTTTAAGAGGGTCAATGATGAATGGTCGTTTGAAATTGCGCATCCCCCAATGCACACACACACGCACACACACACACACAAAGACTCTGCTTGTGCATCAGAGAACAGCTGACGGCAGGCAACCACAAGCAGTGTGTCTGGTAAGCATCTGCCCCCGCATCACAGCCACAACCTGCACTGGATTGGTTCCCATAATCAGCTTGGGACACAGGCCTACACCCTCACTCCTGTCAATCTGAAACGCAAGCAGCGATAAGCAAATGCATTCAACCATTCACTTCTTCACAAAGCCTCAGGAGCATCTGAGTGCAGAAGATGCCCAGTTAATTTCATTAGCTAGCTATCTTAGCTTTTCTCATCTTTCTCAGCTGGAAACCTGGAGTAAAATAGACTTTGATGCAGATTGCACAATAAATGCTGAAGGGGATCAATGAGACAAACACTTTTATTAATCATATCAATCTGTGTAACTAAAAATAAACTCATTTGCACAATCTAATTTGGATGTAATGCAAAATTCCATATTCACGTTTTGAGCAACTTACTAATGGTTTGTGCCTTTTATTTACAGTGGCTAAATAAAGCCACCAAAACAATAGAAACATCTTTCATGTTGATGTACTGCAGTTCAATGATGAGCATACTTCATTAGTTAATACCTTTATTTTTCTCTGTGCAATGAAATGACTCATGTGTAGCATTTGAATTAGTAGACTGCACCACCAGCCTTCAGTCTCAAATTTAGTTGCCTAAGAGGAGTTACCATTTTCCCCTCTACATGAATAATTGATGCACTGGATGAGCAATCACATTTGATCTAACTTAACGGATTTGACAAGCAGGCTTCAATTCATGCACTTTATTGAAACCATGGCACCTGCATGACGCGTGCAATTGTTAAATATTTGTTCTGCAGTGAGTTTCAGTGTTGTACAATATTAGACATGACTGTGTATGACATCACCAGAGATGAAAGTATCAATAAAATTTATGGTACTTAAAATCCCTGATCATAACTTTTAGTCTCGTTCAAACTTTTGGACTTGTCATTGAACACTTTTAAAAGTGTGGACCCATCCCACACTGATTGTGACAAGTGTTGTCATTTGAGCATGTGACATCCACTCCCACGTTGAAACAATAAGTGTGGTGAAAGGACTCGGGCAGGCTGGCTTACGTTCCCAGCCTTTTCCTTCCTGCCAGTGAGAACGAAAGCAGAATGCTTCAGTGTTTTCTCTCTTTTGCTCTTTAAATAGGAAAAGAAGGGGAACTCGATGGAGCTCTCCAACAATACACGCTAGCCTAAGAAAGGTGCACACTGCAACACACATCCACTCATATAATACGTGCCCTTTAACGCTGCACACAAACACAAACACGGTTGGGTAACGGGCCTCAGGGACAGTGGCCAAAAGGCCAGAGTGGCTGGAAAAAAAATGCATGTGTATGTGTGTGTGGGGGGGGGGGGGGGGGTTGGTTCCCAGGCCTTTATAGACAAAACTGCTTTTTTATCCAGCATTCCCCCTCAAACTGTGCTTCATTACTTTGCAGAGGCAAGCTCGTCCGCATGGAGACAAACAAACGCCACGGCTCAGTGAATCAACTATTGTGATAAGTGTTTTTGCCAAACGTTCACATTAGTAAACCACTCACTGGGGCACTGCAGCGGCACTGCTTAACAAAAGCAACTTTGGAACACAAATTCGAGAGATGATCATTTCCACTTGTTTTGGTCAGATTACATCCCTCCAAATGATCACTCAGCAAGACCGACAGCAAATAAATGGTGAGTTTAGCAAAAAAGCAACATCTTACTTGTGAAGGATTTCGTGTGCAACAAATCGATGTATGAGACATGTTTCATAAAATACAATGCAACCATACCGTACTGTCCGGTAAGAAGGTAAAACACTTCAAAAACATTTCATCCTTCATTCCTCAAATAAAGCCTCTAAATCTTACCATAGCAGCAGAGCAGACACATCTTTGCGTTTTTACCTTTACGTCTCCAAAACCAGTACTTGCGCCGCCGTTTCATTGTCAATACAAATGTCTTTTGCTTTGAAGAAAACAAAATCAAATCTTCTGCCACCTATACTGTGATGGCTCACCTTCCGCTATTGTACCACTCCAGTTGAAATCTCCAATGTTTGCTCCCCAAGTAGTCCACAGTGGTTGTAAAATCAGTGAAAATAGCATAACTGTACATAATGCTCGAGCTTTGATCGTGTAGATTGGGTTAGGTTCTAAAACGCACTCCATTCTTGTAAAGTTCTCATCTCCACTCACAAATAAATAACTACGTCTTAAGGAAAAATGCTAAAAACAGGTATGTAATCCTCTAACACCTTCCTGGAGTTCTGTCCTTCTGCAATGGGGAATTCCTCGAGTTCAGAAAGTTCAGGGAAGAACTCCTCCCGAGTTCCATCCTCAAAAAGCCGAGCGGGCTCAGCTCGGAGCTAAGGTAAAACAGAATACTGTAGTTTTCTGGAAAGAACTTCACAATGGCAGGAGGAGGGGAAACGGTGTACTCAGGAAACGCATGTGGAAAGCCTGAGACAGACTCTCTGCTGCTCACTGATAGTCTTTTGTGTTTCACTATAGTTGTTTGACAAGACTAAAAATGTTTTCAAACGACTTTTAAAATGGACAGACCAGGTGTCATGTAAAATGTAGTCACTACACATTCAAAGCAGAAGGATTGCAGAATCACAATTGGCATTACTGTACATGTTACAAAAAGTTGAGTTCTAAATTTTATACAATTGCCAATCCAGAATGTAACAAATGGAGGTGCACCTGTGACCTGGGACTCTCTACAAACAAAACACCCCATGACTGCTTGAGTTGGTGGCTGCAGTGGCAGTGTGAATGCCCCGCTGAGGATGTGACCATGTCCGCTAATAAGAGACGAGGCGGCATCCCAGGGCAATGACTGCGATAGTTCAAATAAATATGCATATTACAATAAAAATCCATCTGAAGCACATTTTAGAAAAAATACATACTGCCCACGAGTTAAAATGCACACCAGTGCACGCGCTTACGAACAGAAACAAAAATGGCTGTTGGATCTGTTGGAATCTATTGGAAAAGATCCAAAATATCAAATATCACTACTTTTAGTTATACAAAGGTAATTCTAACATTACAAAAATGAATGGTTTTATACCATGGTAAAAAAGGAGCCAACCACCCTTTTGTGTGTGTACATTTCAAGGGATGTCAAAAATGCTGGAATTGGGAGGAGAAAACAAAATCCCACAAAATGTCATGTCACAAGCCAGAATGATCTCCAGATAAAAGCCCCAGACGGTCCTATGGGGGGGATAAACAAGCACCACGCATGATGTGCACCAAGCAGAAAGAGATCGAAAACATTGTATTTACCGCCATCTAGTGGACTACTTACCAATTACATAGACACAATTAAGTGCAATAACATCAGTTGAAAACTGTCATCATAATTGCAATATGGTTAACCTTAATGTTTTTGTTTTGCTTATGGCAATGCTCCATAACTAGGATAAACAAGCACCACGCATGATGTGCACCAAGCAGAAAGAGATCGAAAACATTGTATTTGCCGCCATCTAGTGGACTACTTACCAATTACATAGACACAATTAAGTGCAATAACAGCAGTTGAAAAATGTCATCATAATTGCAATATGGTTAACCTGAATGTTTTTGTTTTGCTTATGGCAATGCTCCATAACTTTGAAATGACCCAGAGTCAGCTCATAAATAGAATTTATGTTTGAGTAGTCAGGAAGTGAATAGAGTCTCCAGAAGTTAAAGCCAGGAGAGGACAGTAGGAGGGTTCAACTAGGATGAATGAGTGTCACTCAGAGCACAACAATGGCTGCAAACACAGTCTTGATTCATATACTATAGACCCACTGCTTCTATCCAAGCAGACACGAAACAAAAAGTTCCATTATGGTACACTGGTTAGGTTGCCCTCACAGTACCACAAGCTCCACTACACTGTCTAGGCTTTTAACAGACTGCACTGTATAGGACCCAGTTCATCATGCCTCGAAGCAAACAAATTAGGGGATGGAAAGCATTTGTTTGGGCTCAATTACAGATCTTGTGAAATTACTAATATAGAATCTGCACACGATCAAGGGATCAACCAATACTGTTCAGTGCTACACAATCAAACAGCACGAGTGACTTCTCCCTGAAAGGCAGTACATATTCGTGGTCTATTTAGAACTGGATCAACAGGGCAGAAAGACAGATGGTTGATTATTAAGAGTCATTCTAAGTCACCATGATAACTTAAAGGTGACAAAAAAATGATTCAGCAGTTCTTGCTATGTGGTTCACATCCACTTAAACAGGAACTAGATCTGAATATAAGCAAATAAACATTATAGATTCACTAGGGACATCTTCACCACCAAATAAAACCCAATACAATTTCAGTGGTAACATTCTGCTTTTAGAAAGAAAATAATGCCCAGTTTTGATTGACAGCCATTATTCCATCCAGTGGTGACAGATGTGTTTTTTTTTTATCGGAGTAGGCTTTGCTGTAACAACTTTTGATGAAACTAACAGGGCGGAAAAAAATCCTGTCATCAGAGGGCTAGCGAGGTGACCCTGCAAAAATGTATTTGAGATTGAGATAGATCTGTTTGGTTCCATTGCTAACTGGGCAGATTAGCCTGACATGTTGGCTTTAAAAAAATATAAATTCAAAATGCAATGATGACTAGTCAGAAGGATATTGTAAAATCTTCAATGTTAATTCTGTAAATCCAACACTGTGCCACCGAGAGAAACCAAATGAAGAGAATAATAACTTTTGAGAATAAAGTACTGTAACTTCATGGGACTAATATTACAATTTATGTTGTAAATATAAATAAGCGGTTCTGATCCTGTTTAGACCGGAAGAAAATCCTTTGCTTAAGGCAAGTAATTGCACGCTGTTGACACCACTATCACAGAGAGCGAAGTTCACATGACAAGTGCAGGCAGTGTTCTTGCGTGCATGTTTGCACACGCAGTTACCAGCGCAGGCATAAGCTACTCCCTTCTAATAAGCTTGCAGTAAGATTGACATGGAACTGGTTCAAAACATTCAGCACTGCAAGTATTAGGGTGCTGAACGTTAACTCATGGAACTAATGTTCAAGCACCACTGGGCACTAGTTTTAACATAGTCACAAGAAAGTTACGAGAAGAAAAACAACCCTACAATTTGCAGATGCTTACACATGCAGGTTGGAACTTGCCTGCAAAACTTCATACCTGCCCTAGAGTTTGCAGCCGTGTGTAAAGATGGGATACATTTCTTTCATTTACACAACATTCACAAATGCATCGACATAGTCATAAATACAAGTAGTCTTGCAGAAGAGCGCCCTTATATTGTCAAGAATCACTCTAAGTAGAAAACATCTCAGCTCACCTGCGTCTTCAATATCCAGACTTTGTGGCTTTCTGCGAAAAGCGACTCTACTAAAGCCCTCCATGCTTTTCTGCAAAAACGCTCCTCCAGCATCGAGACACCCAAATTAGACTCATTCACAAGTAGAAACTGACACGTCAGAAAAAAATCTTTAAACTCTTCTCTTTATATAAAAGGTGACGAGAGAGATGCTCTGATTAAAAGGGAATACTACATGTGGCGTTTTTACGAACGGAGTACGGAATGAATGTGTCAGGTGTCAAGTTCTTCTCCGTCTAGTGACGTCATCACCGGTGAGTGAGGCAGACTCCACCCATTGACTCCCCGATTTACCGTTTTTTTCCGTGTGTAATGCGCCCCCATGTATAATACGCACCCTAAAATGGCATGTTGATGCTGGAAAAAAGCCTGTACCCATGTATAATACGCACCCAATTTTTTTTAATTTAAAAATAAATAAATATTTTTTAGGACACCCCAGATTTTAGGACAATAAATTAGTTAAATTTTGCGCATTATACAAGGAAAAAAACGGTAGCACTTTTATTGAGACTGGCACCTTTTAGACAGACTCCAGCAACTTTACCCTCAAAAGCATCCACTCACGAAATTTGCAAATTTTAAAATTTGTTTGAAAACCGGGAGTCAAACGCTCCACACCAAATGAAACATCGTTTTTTCTTTTGTCATGCAGTCTGAGAACCTCATCCTGTCTGTGGCTATTAAAGTGCAAACGTATTAATTTTGGTAAACTCATTTTAAAGTTTATTTGTTGGGTTAAGGATTAAGTCGGGCACAGTAGAATTAAAATCCGAAAAAGACTAACTAAGCCATTAATAATGACATTACATAAATAATAACACTCACTGCAGATGAAAATCAAGTTAGCCTTACAAAAGGTTTTCAACATGAGTTGGACATTCTGCAGGCCTATATGTATTTCACTGGTAGTTTGGGAATTTTAAATGAATGAATGAATAGGCGGCTCGGTGACGCACGTCTGCCTCACAGTTCGGAGGTTTCGATTTCACCTATGGCCCTCCCTGTGTGGAGTTTTCATGTTCTCCCTGTGCTCCACTTTCCTCCCAAATGCCAAAAACACGCTTGGAATTTTTAAATATTGCATTTAAGTTTGAGTTATAAAATACTGAGCAACACTGCCACCTACAGGACCAAAGTGAAATATCAGTATAATAAATGTTCATTTTCATCGTAAAATTGAGACGTCACAATTCATAAATTAGACAAGTCCATTTTTTATTTCTGAAATCAATTAAATGCAATTTTAAAGAGAAAATTTCAATTGTAGCTTGAGCATTCAGCTATTTTTAATTTACAAAGAGGTTTGTTTATCTTTTTTAGTCTCTCGATTTCTATCCTGCTATATTGTGCAAACAGACCAAGACAGGTTGGTCACCAGTGACCCAGCAGGAATACAGGTATTGCAAATGCACACATACAACCCATCCAGAAATGCATTATACTGGCTTTAGTTCCACGTCATTCACATTTCATTAGACGTTCTGATGATTAGAAAGTGGTGAAGATCAGATCACAGAATGAAGTTACAAAAAAAAGACTAACATTAGAAAGGCTATCCATACCAGTCACTTGTGTCAGATCAGAACTGTTGCAATTGGTGTTAAGGATTAATTACGAGAAGTAACTTACTGCATAACCAATCTTTTTGAACAAAGTGGGAAACACTTTTACCGTCGGTAGAGAGTTTGTGGTGAGCGCGACTGGATAGTGCTGTAATGCATAGATGCTCAGTTGTGCTTGGACAGTACTGCATACTGTGTGAAGGAAGCATATCAACAGAGATACATAATCATTTGCCGTCATCACAATGTGTTACAGGAGGGTAAATAAGGATATTTCATATTTAGGTTTGTATATGATAACATTTGAAGTACATACTTCTAATTAATTTGGAATATTTCCAAAAATCCCAAACTAAGATTCTCATAGAAAGTTTTATTTTCTAACCTTGATAAAACAGAAGAGGACCTCTTAGAAAAGACAATATTTGTTTTGAATAAAATATTTGAAAAATAATGGCAACTGTAAGGAACACAAGAAGAGGCACACCTTGATAAATTACTGTTGACATATTTAAAAAAAAACAGGAGGTCTGGTCCCTACATGGTCACTTGAACCTGTGCAACTCAAAAGGCAACAACTCAGGCCAGCAGCCCTAATCTCATAGATACTCATCTAACTCAGTCTCTGACGAGAAATGAGCCAAGCATGGATTTAGTCACATTCCTCAAGGCTGCTCTAAAATAAAATAAAAAATAAATACAACTAAAAAAACAAATGTTATAAAAGTCTCATGGGTTGCAAAAAGTATTTGTATAAAAACACAAGCATCCAAAGAAAAAACAGAAAAGTTAGCAGTCATGACCATGACAAGAAATTCTTTAACACTGATAAAATCTCCCTTTTAATACTGCTTTCTTTGGGTTCATTTAAACTTTAAGCCATAGTTAAGAAATCGCCAGCCAAAAGAAAAACATCATTTCAATAATAATAAATATCTAATGAATAAATAATTACCAATAGCAGTTAATGTTCAAACATACAATTAGGGGAAAAGAGTCATGTGATTTGTCACTCGTGCGTGTGTGTGTGTGCGTGCATGTGCGTGTGTTCGTGTTTGCGTGCGTTTGCCAGTCTCTTGTGACACGCGGTGTCAGTGGACCAGGAAGCACTTCTATATCATGGAATCCAGTGACATCTTTGTAGGGCTTCGAGGAGCCATGAGGAGACCCACACACAGGAGCACCACTCCCACTCTTAATCAACAAGGGTTATGTTTGGGGACTGGGATTGGTGGGCCGGGCAGTTACGAAGGTCACATAGGGATAAGAAGGCTCCCGCTGCTGGACAAAACTGCTTTGTGTTCTTGAAGGTCAGCACGAAATTTAGGACTGTAAGGATGCAGAAACACAGAGATCACAGTGAAAATACATGCGGTTGGAGAGGGCTGTACAACAAGAAACGGATGGCATTTTTCCCAATTACAGTCAGTGATAAAACCAGAATGAAGGTGGAATATTATGAAAATATTTGTAGCTAGAATAAACAAACAAACAAACAAACAAACAAACAAACAAACAAACAAACAAACAAACAAACAAACAAACAAACAAACTCACTCACTCACTCACTCACTCACTCACTCACTCACTCACTCACTCACTCACTCACTCACTCACTCACTCACTCACTCACTCACTCACTCACTCACTCACTCACTCACTCACTCACTCACTAACCAACAGATCAGGACTGAAGCCAATACTTCTTAAACCCGCACAAATTGTACAACCTGGGAGAAATTGGGAGCCTGTTGACTAAAGGTAAAGTAAATGATTCCATTGAAACAAATATAGCTCCTTATTTTTCCACCCTGTCCAACAAAACTAATTGAGTTGCCAAGCTGGCTGTGCTCCATGTTGACCATGCAAACAAAACATAGGGCTGGAATTATTCATGCAGGCCTCACTGAAGCAGGATAAATGTCCATTGATATTATCTATATCGATATGATCTTCAACGTATAACATCACAGTAACAACGGTTGACTACTAGGCTTTAAGATTGGTCAGCAGCTGCAATGGCGGGCAGACAGACAGGCACACAGGCAAACAGACAGACAGACAGACAGATGGACGGACAGACAGACTACTGTAAATCAGGGGTCACCAACTTGGTGCCCGTGGACAGCAAGTATGGCCGTGGGACTGTTGTAAAGATAGTCCAGCAGTAATGGGGCATTTGGATTGTCTAGGAATTTCCAAAAGTCATCATTTGCAAATGTACTGGAAGTAGGTCTCGGTTTCAAAAAGGCTGGTAACCCCTGCTCTGTCTACACAGACAGAGAACTACAGGATGTTACCTGTATAGGAAGGAAATTCTCCCTCGCCTTAGGTGTGTGGAGAACGACGATACTGAGGCAGCAGGCTGCTGACAATCTACAAGAAACTGATCAATTAGACACACACAGTCACAGTCTGTAGACAAACAGGCAAAAGTAGGGGGACAAGACAGGGGGGAATGCCTGGTCAGGAACCACAAGCTTTAAGCAGGAAAGATCCTGCGTTCTCATGAAAACAGTGATACCTGTTAAGTTTGCAGTTCCGATACAAATAACACACACATGCAATATTGCTTTCAATTTCATAGTACAAAAAGGAGGCAACGGTTCACAAGGTTCATGCAGTACCATGCAATCCCTTTTCAAGTTTCATATAGTCCCAATCTCCAAAACAAACCACTAAAACTTTCAATTGCTACCTATTCATTCTTCACTTATGTGTATGTGTGGTCGTCCGTGCTTCATGTAGTTAATAATAAAATTCATTTGCTACACTTAAACTATAATTCCCAACCAAGTGCAACAGGGCAAGTGTTGAAATGTAAGCAGGGAAGACTGCTCTCTTGTGGTTATGAGTCTACATGTGCACAGATGATACAGGATGCTTGTGTGCTAGTTATATTTGTTTATTTTTCTTTTACAAGTATTATATCAATAAACTTATAACTGTAATATTGAACGAGTAAATGGGTATTAATATCTTGCAGTGGTATTCAAAATAAATAGCAATCTGTATAATTGTCCTGCAGTAGACAACTTTTGCCAGAGGGCAGCACTGCGTACTCAGAAAACAGAGTATAACAATCTGAGTGCATAATAATTAATTTGAATTAATTTATATCTTTCGTTTTAAATGTGTTTGACTGATTCCACAGACGTGCAATTCATCTGAGTCCTATGAAATTTGAATGATTCAATGTGGGAGTCTGGGTCAGACCGATAATTATTTTTGTCACTTACTTTTGGTGGGCTGCTTTTCATTTTGGGTATTTTAGCACCGCGACCACGATGGATCTGCTCATTGTCAAACTCTAGATCCTCCAGCCGTTGGGTCAAGGCCAGTTTCTGGTGGATAGCCATACGGAGGAGCGAGTTTAATGTCTTCTTCTCATCTTCAGCTGCTGCAAGTTGCCTCTGCATCTCATCCAGCTGGATAACATATTCATCACATCTGCAAAGTCACAACAAAACACACCCTGCGTGATGTTTCTTCAAATCAATGAAGTCATCATGATTTCTACCAACGACTGCGCGAACTCTCACCTGGTGGCAAACATAGCTCTGAGTGAGGAGAAGGTGGCGGCGTCTTCTTTGAGGGCCTTCAGCTCATTTCGCGTCTTCATCATGGTTTCAGTCACCATGACTTTTTCATTTTCATACTTGCTCTTCAGATTGGCTAGTGCTACCTCTGCTGTCTGCAATGTGGACAAACGCCAGTGGCATTGGTAAAAATACGTACATATAAATGCATTTGTGAGACACGATTAATATTTTTCAAGTCTATTTGTATCTCTTCCTTGACAAGGACTGTGCATAATAACTGGTTTGCCTGTACAGAATTCTGTTGCGACTGCATAAAGGAACACGCTAGAGATTCGGTTTCCACTATTTTTTTCCAGCCTAACTTTCTGTTCTTTTATGAAGTTCTCAAGCTATAAAGCAGTTTTTTTTACCTGTTTATTGGCCTTCAGAACCAGTCTGAGTGTGGCTATCTGCTCTCTTTTGGTACTAAGGAGGGACTTGAGCTTCAGGATTTCCTCCATACACAATTCCTTGTCTTTATCAAACATGGGAGCTAACTCTCTGGCTGCAGCTCTCTGCCTGGACAGCTGCAGGGAGCGGTCAACAGCCCTCTGCAGGTGCTTGATTTGGTCTTTGATGATGGCGTTCAAGTTGTAGATGTTCATGGGTTCCTTCCGCAGGTCTCCCACTGCCTCCGAGGGCACCGGTGATGGGCAAGGGGATGTGCTGGTGACAAGAGAGCCAATGGGGTTGCGGGTGGGGCTACTGTGGTGAACTGGGGACTCTGGTGTGTTGGTGGTTGTGTCACTGTGTTGGGGCTCTTTGGACGGGGAGTCCAAGGGACAACGCTGCGCCTCGGAGGAGCAGAGCGCCGAAACTGCAGCCAGGCGTCGAGCCAGGCGTGGTGTAAGTAAAGCCCGGAGGTCTTCGGAGCCTTTGAGGCTACCGTTGCGTGTGACTCGGCTCTGGCGGTAATAGTCGAGCATGACGCGGTTGGGTGTCTCATTATTGCATAGACACACGTGGTGGTAGAGCTGCGCCAGCTCCTCGCTGAAAGTCACCAGCTCATCCTGTGCCGTGTTCAGCAGGCCCTGGCTCTCTGCGGCGGTGCTCACAGATGCACGAAGCTCCGCCTCCAGGCTCGCCACCCTCTCACGGCCTTCCTGCAAGCTGCTCTCCAAATGGGTTACCTGAATAGAACATTAACTAGAATTAATTACCCACAATAGAACACATTCACATTCACACCTATGGACAATTTTGATTCTTCAGTCATCCTAGCATGCACGTTTTAGGGCTGTGTGAGGAAGCAACTCACTAGCACCTGGGACAAGATGGTTGATGATTTTACTCATTAACTTATTTTTACACACATCGTCTATTCCTATACTGTTGTAGTGACCACAAACCTGTTCCCCCAGTGCGCGTACTCTGTCGTCACTATGATCCTCCGCTTGCTCCTCCGCAGTCTGGCTATATTTCTCCTTCAAGGCCTTCAGCTCTGTTTTCAGGTTGATCACCTCTGTCACAGCCACCTTGTATTTACACTCCAGGACCTCAAAGCCATGTATGGCCACATCGCCGTGACCATTAGCTTGTGGCGACAGGGAGCCGTCGGCAGGTTTCTCACACTCTTGAGGGTCATCCAGTTCTTTGCCACCGGTAAGATGCTTCATGGCGTTGACGCGCTCCGTGAGGCGATGGACGCGCTCGCTCTGCTCAGTTAGAGCGCCTTGAGTGTGTTGCAGTTGGGTCTGCGATTCCTGCAGGTTCATGAGCAGTGCGGCTTTCTCACGCTCTACCTGGAAGACGACATTAATATTATTAAAGGACAATGCTATATGATTCTGTTTAGGTATGAAGCTCTAAAGAAATGAATTAATGTGGTTATAAAATTAAGAACTGCTAACAAATCTTTATGAAAATACTTCACAATCAGTAAAGTGTTAAAATACTAATTAAGATTAAACATTTGGATTAATAATGATCCGTATTTCTATCTGCGCAATAGGGTGCTGTACAATCGGTAGCTTGGTCTGGTAAAAGCTGAGATGGAGGAGTCCAATTTCCGATTGATTAGTCATTTCATTCAAACATTTATTCATAAAAGTGTTCAGGCTCTGTTGTCAGTGTAGTAGTTCACATAACTGACTTTTATGCGACTTTTGCTAGCTCATTATTGAAGTACCTTAAATTTGTTGATTCAATGTGTTGTATGGAATGATCAAATCATGTTCTTAAAATAGTAAAAGTCTCCAAGATCCTGGCATTTCTAAGGCTTTGCGTTTCTAGTCCAAAAGCAGAAGATGCCAGGCTCTGTCTGTGTCTCTTCTCTGCATCGCTCTGCTGTGCATATCACATCCTGATCACCCTGACAGCACTCCCACTGGCCCACGCACACGCATCACAACACTTTTCCCTGCTGCTGTCGATTTGAGACACAGCATAGCAAATTCCAAATGTCAACATTTCTTGTTTTAACTTTAAGATACAATTTTGCTAAAAGTAACCAAAAGAGATTAAGGGAATTCACAAACCATTGTTTTGTATCTTTCCCACTGTGAAACTATCTCAATTTGTATTAACCGTTAGCACAATATGTGATTAATCCGCCATTATTGTTGTCATTGTGTTAAGAAAATCTTCAGTGGCTGCCAAGTGAGAGAGCCGTCATACCATAATTTCAACTTCCCCCACTGACCTGTAGGAGCTGTTGTTTGAGCTTCTGCATCTCTGAGAGGTTGAGCTCACTAAACAGGTCTGGTACCGGATGCAGACCCTCGCTCTTTCTGCCCGCATGGTAGTCTCCGTTCATTTTGGCCAACATGGCGCCTGCGTGAAGGTGACCGTTGTGTCGACAACTGTCGTCATTGTTGCCGTTGACAGGGACAATACTGCTGCTGTTGGCGCTGGAGCTACCATTGACCTCCTCTGGGAACTTGAGGCCTTCGGTGACCGTGAGGGCAATGTGGGCTCCTGCCACGTAGACGCTGTCACTCAGGCTGAGGTAATGGGCCAACTCTTTTCGCAGATTGTTCTTCTGCTCACGCTCACTCTTGAGGGCATCCAAGGACTCCTCCAGTTGTCCCGCAGAGATTTCTTTCAGACGTAACGCGTCTTCAAGTTGGCTGTTGAGCAAAACGGTTTCCTCTTCCAGCACCTTAATCTCGTGCTTGAGACCCTCATACTCCACCTGAGAACAAGAAGAAGATAAAAAAGAGCAAAATTTCAAAAATATTTTAACGGCATTTATAAAGAAATAGCAGTTGCTATCAAAATTGTTTGTGGATGATAACGGGGGAAAAAAGCTTTCAAGATGTGCCAAAAAACCTTCATTTGAGTATTACGCGGCCTCAGCACTGACCTGGCTCTGCTTGAGCGTAGAGACCAATTTCTGCAAGGTGATGTTCTCCTCCTCGAGCTCTGTGTAATCCTGAAGCAGACGTGTCTCTCTGAATTTATACTCTTTGATCTCTTCCCTCATCCTACTTCTCTGGAGCTCCAGCACATCAATACTCTGAGGGACAGGAAGAGACAAATTGACATTTTAAATCCCCCAAAGGTCTTTAGTGAACTATCTGTATTGTGAAGTGTGGGGAAAATATTTTACTAAAAACAACAACATTAAAAACAAAAGTCTGCTGTATATATTGTTTCATTTGATTAAACAATCAACATATTACTATGCTGACTAGGAATCATTTCAAGACAAAACAATTTCAGATCTTTTAATGTAAATGTTACTGATTGGTGTTCTGATATTTCGTATATGTGTCTGTGCATGTGCGCGCATCTATGTGTGTGTCCTCATTCATGTGGGTGTAGGATGAGAGTGGACAATGCTTTTGCGTTAAATGATGACTAGACCGTACATGCAGATCATTAAGAAACGATTTGAGCTCCACAAATGCTGACAGCAGCTCTAAAACCCTTAAAGCTAATAGAGCCTAAACTAGTTTTCAGCAATAGTTTGAAAACTATATCGCTTTACGAGCTAGCAAACGTTAATATGCTCGATACAATTTATAATACATTAAAATACTCTCTATACAATCATTGTATTTTGCTCTGATGTTTGAAAGTGTGCAGATTTTGTAGTAGTAGCGGCGCAACCTTATTCAGTGTGTCCCGCATGTGCCGAGCTCAGGGTATTTAGAAGTGATTCCACAGTTTAGCCCTGGATTTGCAACATACAATGGGGTCGTGGCCTCCTTGTCTGACCCCAACTCGAACTCCTATGCTCCCCGTCACCATGCCCGCAGACATGCGCATGTTATTGCGTGATGTGTGAAAATGTTTCCCTGTCTGCCAAAACGTTACTAGAAAACACTGAAAACAAACCGAGGAAGAAAATGAGGACTCTTTTCGTCACCTTGTCAAATAAAATGGGAGATAAAAAAAGCATTCATGTGTTCATCTTTGCAAGCGCTTTAAGAGGGACATTAAGGTCAATTTCAATCTGCACGTCCAATTTTGTTGCACTCAAGCGTCACAGTACATCATGTCACAGGGGGCTGACCTCTTTTAGAACATCACTTCGCGTATTCTGTTCCTTTGAGTCATAATAACTTTTGAAATAACTTTTTAAGACCACCCTGAGGCTTTTATAGTAATGAGAGCAAAAAATAATTCCTCTGACTACGACAGAGCAAATCTCACCAAATACAGCTCAATGCCTTTTTAATTAAGGTTCCTGTTTGTTAATTAGAGACGGATCATACTAATGCAAACCAAATTCTGAAACTGTTATTTTCACATTGTTTTTATTAAGAAATATCCGGTCTGTCTCTGTTTGAGAGATGCAGGTAGTGCTTGTTTGCCACACTCTCATTGATAATCCCCCCCATATATATATTTTTTTCTTTGAGAGTAACCTTGTGAAGCGTTCGTTCTGCAAACTCACCTCTCGCAGACCCAGCACGACTTCATTGAGCCTCTCATTCTCTGACTGCGCGTTGGAAGCGACAGAGCGACTCAAGGTGAGCTCCGTCTGCAGCTCCAAAAGACGAGACATGTAGTACGCCTCCTTGGATGCAGACTCTTGCAGCAACGTCTCCTCATTGGTCTCGCCGTCCTCGGCCACCTTGCGCTGTATGCTGTATGCTTGGCCGAATGCCTGAGGAAATGAAAAGCGCAGTTTGTCATCTCAAAACAGCTTTCTAAACAATGGAACAGATTTTGGTAGGTAAGACAACACTTTTCACAATAACGTCTGCGAAGCAAAACTTTCAGGAGTTGTCCTGCAACAATACTTGGGTTAACTTCCATCTATAAGGGATCAGGTTTCATTTGATCAATAGACACACTGTTCTCATTTTCCTGACACAGGTTTCCACAGCAGTGACAGCTGACGTGTCATGAAATATCAGTGAGGTGACAACAACACAACCAAGCTGTCATTCTGTCGCAAGCAAATAAGCCTGCTCTATTACAGTACATGTCAGGCATCATCGAGAATTATCCAAAAATATTTATGCATTTGTTCTGAATAATGTCACCTAAAGGTTGGCAGAGTTTAATTCCCTTATCTGCTACTACTGCGGATACATAAACCTAATAAGCAATCCAACATTTTTGAGCTGAATTTTAAGCTCATACCTATTTGATGCGTAGAAAAAACACGTCTACAAATTAAATTGGATTTTCCATATTACATTGCAATTGTTAAATTAAATTGCATCAATCAACATTGAAGATTTTGACCCTTGCTAAAAAAGAAAAATTGCACCCAAATGTTTGAAAACCATCCCTGGCAGAGCACATGTGTTTGGTACCTGTTTGGTAACACATCTATCTTTTGCATATAGACTACCTTTCTCTCTCATTACCTCTCTTTCCTCTCTCACACTTTCTGTGGTTGGCCTTTTACCCACTTTCCCTCCATGGGGAACCACACTGGGATTCTGGTGAATGATTAACGGAACAAAACCATTAATTAATGCAAAGTATTATTTGAATGAGCTTAAATTCCCACTTCGCAAGAGCGGCTCGCTGCCAACGTCCGAGTAGCAGCTTGGTCACCCACAGCTAAACTCTGTAGGAGGAAGAGGGGAAAAGCTGGCCTCACGGGGCCCTATTTACTGGATTTCCAGCACATTGAGAATACAAAAGGGGGAATTTGCAATATAAAACCAACAGTAGAGCTGTTACATTGCCAAATTTGCACCACTGAGATCCTCATGCGCATACACAGACACACACCAGACAATACTAAGATATGTTTTCGGAAATATGTTTCAAAACATTTGTTAATGTGTGTAAAAAAACGACCCTGCACATTGTGTTCATATACCCCAATTCCAAGAAAGTTGGGATAATAAAGTTGGAAATAAAAACAGACTAAAACCCCTTTTCAACCTATAATCAATTTCATACACTACAAATATATCCAATGTTCAAACTGCTGAATGTTTATTCACCCGTTTGTAACATTCCAAAGATGAACAGGTTAATTGCAAACAGATGAGCATCATGTTTGGGTATAAAAGGAACATCCCCAAGCGGCTCAGTTGTTCCCAAATAAGGATGGAAAAGGCTCACCACTGTGAGCAAGGAATCAAGTAGTTTAAGAATGTTTGTCAATGAATAATTGCAAGTAATTGCAGGAAGTCATCATCTGCGGTACAAAATATTATCAAAAGATTCAGAATATTTGGCAAAATCTCTATGCCAAGCCGAAACCAACAAAGAATACCCATGCTCAGGAACACTTGTGAAAACCATCGTCACGTGACAGTCCGTTGGGTTTCCTTCCAACATGCAGAGCAATATATTCCTTATAGACCACGACATTTGACAACGGCTCACAGAAAGTGACACTCGTGACTCATTTCTCTCACACAACGCTCTGGCCGGCCTGTTGCAGGGCAGGCGCCTCCCAGCTAAAAATATCACAAGGACAGCTCTGTGTTTTTCCAACTCATTATGTATAAAGCAATGACAATGCATGTGTCGTTGTAATGATGGTTCCTCATCATCCTGGGCCTGCTGTGTTCTATGTAATTCTCTTCATGTAAAAAACAGTGTGCCAATGGTGAATAGCACTCCCTCAGGATAAATTTCATTCAAAATCGGTGAAAGGCAGCTCATTTGCAAAAAGAAAACCCCATAATGAATTCCGCCTCAGGCGCCCCAGCCTTATGTGCCTCACTGGGTAAAGTCCAGACAATGGGGATGCACCTGCATGTATTTGGACAGAAGCATGGAGAAGGCTACATGGGACACTAAAGATGCGGAAGATGTGCAAAGCCCAAAATCCTTACCCATCTGTTGTAGCTTCTAATGAGGAGTCATGGGACGGGACTCTAGCTGTGCAGTGTGTGCATGCACCTAGCTATTTTTACACTCTTACAACCCCAATTAAACTCCATCATCTTTGATAATTAACTACACCTTCATAATTAACTGCATACTGATAGTCAATTTTCATGGTGAATGAACAACAGTTGGAGTAAAAAAAAACAAAAAAACACAAACCCTCATCCTCTTCAACTGGGATGTACAATCAACAGCTTAAAGCAAGCACAGCCTTTTTTTTTTTAAGAATTATCCACTCTTTCTTGTCAAGCTTTCTGACACCTTCTAGCTGTCATCACTCAAATTTGTGCTAGCAAGTTACAAATCAAGACAAAATGATTTGTCATGCGACAGCTTTTATACTGACAGGCTCCAAAGTGGGGGGCACTAAGTCGAAATACTTCTGTACTGACGTGAAAACACCAGTTGATTAAAAATGTGCGCTACAGATATGGAATCATAATCCGTCAATCAACATATAATCTTTTCGGTGTAACTCGATTGGAATTTCATCCAATAGGCATCTTGCTGAGCTGTAATCCCCACAAAAAGCATGTAGCAATGAAGCTGTGGAACGTAGCGGTTGTGGGACTGTCATAGTCAACTCACAAGAAGTTGTTATGATTGGTATACATACACATAGACATGAATAGTCCAGATGGTCAGCCCTTCTGATGACATCACAGAGTTTGGTACCATGGAGCGAGACATGCATGGACGGCAGCAGAGGAGCAACACTGCATCAACATCAAATATTACCGTCACACATCGTGCTGAGGTCAAGTCGAACAGTTTGACCCAGGAATAGATTATAATTTATTTCCATTCTTTCCGATTGGATTTTCACATTATACACAAGTGTGCTAATTAAAGGACTGCCAAGGACAGGTTGCTTTAAGTTGTCTTGTTGGAATGATTTCATTTGGCTCATGTCTGCTTATGATAAGAAGAAAGTTGGATTATTTCCCAGAATCACATTTGTGTGCTTGACCGATAGACAATGAACGGGTCGTCTAAGCAGAAGCTTAAAATGTGCTCCAAAGATGGCAATTCACCCCACAAATCTGATTTGACTCTTCTAGATAATTGCAAACTTATCTGTTGAACAGATACGGCCATCAGAACAACTAAATTACAAAATGCTACATCCAGATAATGTAGAGTATACTCTGCCCTCATTAATGTAGATATTATAAACACATACACAATATAATTATTTCTCAATTGATATTTTTCATGTCTACTGCAAGTCGATGGAGTTGCAATAATCAAAAACAGCACAACCAAACAAAACCGTATCTATATAATGGTTCTTCTTTCATCTTATACTAAATCATTGATAATATTTGTCCTTCCATTTTATATTTATATTGGGTGTTTCATTATATGCTGAGTATAGGTATGGATGTTGGGCAACTGCGTGAGCGGATAGAGAGAATATGCATTTTGTAACTGTGTCATATACTCTTCCTCCCTCTGCTTGCTAATGTGCCTGCCAGGACACCAGGAGCAAATCAACCATCATGACAGACGACATAGATGGCCTTCAGGCGACCACGTACACACACATCCGGATGGTTAAAAATACACTTGGATCCAGGCACTCTCATTTAGGGAGTATACTGATTATCACTGCTGAATTGACCATTCATTTGAGGACAGCAAGGTCATCGAGGATAAAAGATGGAAATAAATGAAGAAAAGAAATATGAAAATAAAGAAATGATGCAAAGGTGGAATTATGTTTTGATTACTGTAAGAGAAAAAAAAAATTAGATGCACCCATAAAGAGAAATAGAAAAGAAGAAAGATGTTAACAAGGCTCTGACGTGAGACTGCACACAGTTCAGAACACAAGAACACAAGCTTGATGGCTGACTTGTAATTAAAATGCAGTTTTACATGTATTATTTTATTGTGTGCATATATTCTCATTGATTGCAATGTATTTTCATCTATTTCTGATAGATGGAACATTGCCTTGTGCTCCCCCTTGTGAACAAGCTAGTTCCATTTCAACAAAGTACTGAGTGCATATTTTCCCTTCAGCAACTTGTCTCGGGTGAATAAGAAATAGAGCACTAATGTCAACAGTGCAGAAATCAACCCACAATGTCTCCTCCCTGCTAAAAGCAAAAGTTATTTCATTCATTTGTGTCATGACACGTTATTATTCCCACATTAGATAAGAATTGATCAAGAAATGCACAATGCGGCTGGTGGGTGGGGAGCGTAATTGTCCGCCACTTGCAAAAAATCAACTGATACGAGAGAAACAAAAGTAATGAAAGATGGACTCATGATAGTGTCTCATCTTTCTGCAGCAGAGAAAGAGGAGCTGATGCGGGGGAAAAAAGACACAAGAGAAAGACGAGCATGCCTCCACATATACCAGTCTGACTCATGAGGCTTCCACTGAGTGACTCAAGAATTTGATTGCAGCCACTGACAGTCACTGCAACAACCTGCTGCTAAAACAACACATGCGGTCCACTATCATGATTCAACATGTTTTATTAGTAGCAGTTTGGACTCCTCAAGAAAAATAATTGATCTCAACCCTAAGTGCTATTTTGAAAGTCTCCCAAATTAAAGTGTCCATCATGAAAATTTGAGCTGCCACTCTTCATCCTTGGCCGCATAAACATAAATAAAACACTATTCAAATGTACTATGCTGAGGGGATCTCAACTCAAGGACAACCAGGAGGAGGTTTTGTTTCAGTTTGTTCTGCTACTACCCGACCACTCGTGCTACACAGACCAGTACTGGGTCGCTCTTCCTGCACTCTTCTCCATTACATCAACATAATCATAGAAGCAGATAATACAGTACAAAGGCACACAAGTGAGCTGGAGTCACACACCACACTCTATCCTGCCGTCCCTCCCTCACTGCTTTTCAACACAACATCCGCACCCAAACACCCCCCTTGTGCTCTGCCGCATTTACTGACACGAGACACCCTCATGCAGGGGAAAAAGGTGCTGACGAATGACCTTCACCTCTAGTTCCGAATACAGGCACACAAAAACCAGTGCAGCACAATATATTTAAGGGTAACCACAGGGCTCCTAAGCTCGATGCATAGCCGCCTGGCTGAGCCTGTTGCCGGGGTCAAAGGTAACCTGGTGTCTATAACGCATTACAAACATGGTCCACATACTTACCCGTGTGTGTATAAGTGACTGAACAATAGAACAATTGAGTCTGAGCTATGCTGCCACTAATCATGTGACAAGTCAAATATATTGTAATGTACAATAAAAATTCAAATCGTGTATTTTTTATGTTGCAAGACTCACGTTTTGTGCACAATACATTTTCAGTGAGGTGTGACTTAAACCCACACACATACATGCGCATACACGAACCCACACCCACATCAAAATGTTTGCTAACACTATTTTAAACCGTTTTTGGTTCCTGTGATTCCATTTCATTTCATAGACAGAAAAGTGCAGCTCAGCTCAAAAAATTGCTCACCCCACAAATTGATGCAGAATCCCCACCTCAGCCCAAGGGGGACCGTATACGATAAGGTGTGGGGAGTACAAGGGCCATGTTGGGAGAAGGGGGATGGTGGACTCAACAGAGAGAAGAGTGGGGAACAAAAAAAACATCTCTGGATGTATTGATCCACCTCATTCCTCTACGTTTACTGCTCTCCCACTAGTGCAAGCTACTGTAAGAGGAGACAAAGGAGGAGGCAGACAAACCTGTAATGCATCCTCGGGACAGATTTACGACCGATAATTTATTTCTCGTTTCAAAAGAAATACAAGCAAGAGTTCATCTGTTGTCTAAAAGTGCAAATACATGGATGTAGTCACCCACAAAGCATCCCACCAAGCAAGGCTTAATGTTGTTGCACAAACTAAACAGCTACAACTAAAATATTACATACAACAGATTCAGTATGATGTAGGAAACGTTTAATTCATACATCACTAATAATTACAATAATATATATATTTTTTAATTTGCTCATATTTTACTACATTCAGTTAAAAGTGAGCATTTGTCATTAGTTTTAGAAAGGTAGATTTTTAGATTAAACATTTCATTACACTGTGGGAGTGGTCAGGATGGTGTTGAATGTGCTAACAATTTCTTTTTTTGGAAGGGGGCGGGTGTGATTGATTGATTTTTGGATTTCTACTATACATACAACTCGTCATAAGTGAGTCAGTTAAGTCAAGCGTGGTGAGTCGCAAACTACCTACCTGCCTTTCTACTTACAATACATTAGCAACAAAATAACTGTCTTCAGCCATAAAATATTAACATGCACGAATAATGTAGCGGTCAAGTCAAGCCACAGGGGGAAAGCAAGCCCAAAACATCTTGCAGGCTAGAATAGAATGTTGAAATCAACCCATAATGCTTATAGTCTTTGACACATTTTATGTGGATATACTGCAACAAATGTCAAAGTATTTTCTCTTTCTCTGTTTGGAAAGTCTGGATGAGTCATTATTTACAACATTCACATATCAGTGAGGATACTGTGCAGTCCTGCTGATCATCTTAGCACAGATAATTGCAAAAATATCCACATCAATGTAAATATAGACGAGCACAGTGCCGAAGCAAAAGAGATTGTCCCACTGCCACAGTAACTGCATCCTCATCTTCCTCCTTCATCTCTCAATTCCACTGTCCTGTCTGAGGTTGATCTGCCCAGAGACAGCACTAACAAGCTAGAAACACTGAAGAAATAGGCCCCTGTCATGGACTAGGCAACTAGCCAGCAACATCCAGAGAATACAGGATTGGAGAGAGTGATTGGGCTGAGGGGCATGCAGCGGCAAGTATGTGTGTGTGTGTGTGTGTGATTGCAAAAACACTGGAGACCAAGAGCACTTCTAGTCCCCAAACACAGAGTGCACTTTATGTTTTTTTTTGTGGACTTGCAAAAGCTCCCAAGGGAATCTTATACAATAATACAAATAGTTTTTATTTAACCTATAGCAGCATTACAAAAGCTTTTCAAACCGAGGTGACAAGTTTTTAATATGAAAATATGTATGCATCTCACCAGCTGGGAAGTGGACACAGGGATCTCCAAATCTCCCAGCTCTGAAAATTTGCTGCAGACTTGGACATTAAATCATTTATCATGTAGAGGGCAAACCACTGCTTTCTCTACATAAGGCACGTTTTATAACCCAATTATTTCATAATTTTAAACAGTCTTTATAACATGTCTGTAACATGCTTTGGTCAAAATGCATCAATACAGGACACTATACATACTTCTTTTTTTTTTTTTAGCTCGTTTTTATTCTGTAAATGGACAGTCCCTCCTCTGCTGGGCTAACGCCAAATTTGCTTTTGCTACTAAGCTGACCGGGCACAGCATGCTTTTCAACTGCCCCATGGTCAGGTCAGCAGTGTTTATTTTTGTCCACTTTGCAGGCTATTTATAGTATATGTTCAGCAAGAAGAGTAAAAATATAATACTACACGTAAGTAATGTATTTGGGATTTTCATCATTGCCAATAATCATATGATTCACAGGTAAAGCCACACAACGACTGAATCAGATTACATCAGCGGTTTTGCTGCTGTGTTAAAATGCAAAAGGTAGAGCAGAGGGAATAGATGTAATATTATTGTAGTGGAAGGCTTGCTCTCTGCTATTGTGACACAAGTGTGTGACAAAGAGAAAAGACCGGGAGCTGTTTTTTTCTGTGGAAGTAATATCACCTCCAGAAAATGTTCCCTGTGCCAGGCGACAGGCAGACACGGAGGTCTGAACAGATTACAGAGTACATTTTATAGACAATGTTATTTAAATTTATCCAGACAAGCAGGCCTGATCTGAGATTCAAGCTTGCACTAATCACAACAATTCTCTTTTGTCAATGGCATCCCTCATTGGTGACACCTCTGTTATTTACTCCTCTCATAAACTCAGACGACCACCCATAAAGGTGCAGATGTAAATCTAATCAAACCTAATGTCAACTGGCATTCCAGGCTATGTTGTGCCCAACTTTAGATGTTCCACTGTTATACATGTGAAGCTACTAAACTACCGTACTTTCCGCACTATAAGGCGCACCTAAAAACCTCCAAATTTCTCAAAAGCCTTATAATCAGGTGCGCTTTATATATGGACCAATATTGAGCCACTACAGCAGGCGTGTCCAAAGTCTGGCCCGCGGGCCAAATGTATAGGTCTTATATATGGAGAAAGTTTTAAAATGGGCCATTCATTGAAGGTGCGCCTTATAATCCATCCATCCATTTTCTGAACCGCTTAGTCCCCACGGGGGTGGCGGGAGTGCTGGAGCCTATCCCAGCCGTCATCGGGCAGTAGGCGGGGGACACCCTGAACCGGGACGCTGCTCACACGTTTACCTGCTTTGTGATGTTTTCACCGATTCATGACCACGGTCCATTGGGCGCCGTTGAACTGGACTGCCCTTACACCTGTCGATGGACCCCGTGGAGGCTATTTTGTGTGTTTTGGGGTGTTCTCTTGTATTGAGGGGTGCTGGTTGGCCGCTGTTACTTTTTTTCCTTTGTCTTTTAGCTTTGATTTGCTTTGATGGCTTTTGTCTTGTGCACTTTCTGACTTTGTGGCGCCGTTGTGTGGTCTTTAAGCTTTGATTTGCTTTGGTGGCTTTTATTTTGTGCACTTTCTGACTTTCTTTGTGGCGCCGTTGTGTGGCAGCCTTAAGAGAGCCTATTGAGTTGCGCTCATGCCATCTGTGTGTCTTTTGTATACCCACTCCGTGGTATGGATACTGCTGGGGCCTGAATTTCCCCACCCCTGGGGATCAATAAATATTCAATCAATCAATCAATCAATAAATATTCAATCAATCAATCAATCAATCAATCAATCATTGAAGGTGCGCCTTATAATCCGGTGCGCCTTATATTGCGGAAAATACGGTACTTGTTGTTGAGACTTTTTTTTTCAGAAACTGTCTTTTTAGGCTTCTACAGGTGCTTCTTGAAAATCCTTGGATGTTTAGGCTTGAATAAAGACTGAATTAGAATGCATTTTAAAAAAAACATTATTTTTATCCATCCGATCTAATAGATTGCATGTTTAATGAAGATTCAACAATCCCGTCCCATTTTTGAAGAATATATATAGTGATGCAAAGTAAAATAGATCATAGATTGCAAGGATGCATAGTTGATTGAACAGCATGCTTAATGTATACGACTGCAAAGCTTGAATGAAACTGAATGTAGATGTAAATCCATAATTCAACAGAGGAAGAGATGCAATGAACTCTTTGGTTCTTCATCTGACCCAACACGCCACACAAGTGCACAGACATGATGTGGTCCCCACTGTGAGTGTAGTGCAGGTTCTTACCTCTTGCAATTGTTCCAACTCTTTCCTCAGAGCCTCCTGCTCGCTCTCCAGTTCGGCGCACTTGTTCTTCAGCGCTTGGTTCTCCTCCAGGACCACCAGCCCGCACTCAGCAGCCCGGATCTTCTCCCCGTTCGCTTCGCTCAGCTCCTGGGCCAGCCGTTCCACCTCGGCCCGATACTGATCCACCGACTCTCCGCATCCCGCACCGGCCGCCATCGCCTCTCCCTCGCTCTCTCCGTCCCCCGACCCAGCCTGTTGGTCTGCGGTTGTTCTCCCGGTATGTCTCTCAGCACGCAGGGGCGGACGGGAGGAGGATGGGGATGCGGAATATACGCCCCCTTCCCTGGGGAGCGGCAGAAAAAGATGTGGAGTCAAACTCTTATAATCTCCCCCATTAATAGGACTGGGCAAGACATCAAAAGAACCTTAGCAGCATATAGATAAAGTCGTGATTTTTCCAAACCAGGTCACTCAGAAAAACACGGCGTCATTTCTGCTAATTCATGAATGCAAGGGCGCCACCTCCAGGCTCATATGTGTCCGTACATATTTTGCAACTCCACCCATTGTATAATTTTGTTACTAGTGTCTGTTTGCCTCATCCAAAAGTACGCGATAACATAACACAGGCCATAAACAGAGAATAACCGGGGTGAAAAGTTGAACTGCACACACTACCTTGTCAGACTTTATTGGCTCTTATCCTGTCAAGTCATTTAAGGCATTGATTGTGAGGCTTGTGTTGTCCTAGCTTTGCTATAATTGGCAATTACTACAAAAACAATTATCATAAATCATGTGTGGTTAAAAAGTAGTTTTGAGGTTCAAGGTTAGATTATTTTTGTAACATTTTTGGAACAGTTCCTAGTATGATCCTGAGCAGTTTGGGACAAGCACTATAAAAACAGATCCATGTCCTGCTGGATAATTCTTTCACATTATTATCACTGTATTAGATAGTGTATTTTGAAATGATTAACTGTTAACAATTATGGAAGGTGGAATATAATGTGGCCAAGTTACAAAAGCAAAAAAGATCACATTATTATTATTATGGCTGCTACGCTGGTTCTTAAAAGGCAAAAAGTCAAGCAGAGGGAATAGATGTGATATTATTATTACCTTCGATAAGCCATGATGATATATACATTAAACTGTGTACAGTAGAACTTTATAAAGTAACAACCTCAATGTTGTAATCATGCAAAATGTATTGTGTATTGTTTTACATTCAAAGCCATCAAAAGGAATACATACAAACCTTTATCATGATGAATGGTATTCGTGCATTTGTTTTTCGTTGCCATAGATTTTATTGGGTT
Organism: Syngnathus typhle; assembly: GCF_033458585.1. Classification (NCBI taxonomy): domain Eukaryota; kingdom Metazoa; phylum Chordata; class Actinopteri; order Syngnathiformes; family Syngnathidae; genus Syngnathus; species Syngnathus typhle. Next base: position 8,672,201 of record NC_083744.1, read on the forward strand.
GCACAGTTGCACATTCACATTTTTCCAACTCATCCATCTGACCTGTGAGCAACCTCAGTTTACAAGTACAAATTAAGATAAAGGCCAGCAGTTAGAAAGTCAAACTGATGAACACTCACAGGCGGCACATAATCTTATCTCAGACAAAGGAATGTGGTGTTATAAAAATAACATATCTTCTAAACAATAATTCAGTACAAAATAAAATAATGTTGTAGCCTTGATGTGTGATCTGTAATAGACACACACAACTTAAGGCTACATTGTCTATTCTTTAAAGAGGACATTTATTGTACATACAAGGCAAGCACATCAAGTTGGAAATGAGTTTTGTTACTAACCAAAAAGTCCTGAATAAGAAAAGTGATGTTACTGTCACAATCCAGTCGTGTCATCATTTGCAAGAATAGAGGTCGCTATCATAGGGTTAAAATACATGTGATGTGTGAAATGTATGTTGCTCAGCATACTGGGAGGTGAATTTACTGTGAGGAGCAATCTTGAATGCAACGACTCCTGCGAGCAACATGGCGGCCAACACATTGCCTCCAGCCGTGGTTTCTGATGAGAAGGGAGGGGTCAAAGGGGTGCGTAATGATGACATGTTGTCTGACTCCCAATACAACTACAATCTACTTTGTTGATGATAGACTTCATTGATTAGCTATCTGGTTAAGGAATTTGTCATTGTAGCTGTTTTATGTCAACATAAAACATATTCATTTACAGGAAAATTCATTAGGTAACATTTGAGGCCCGTCTCCGCTGCTTTGTATCGTCACAGCGCTCTGTATTTCCAGTTTACAGAGCACAACAATAATAATTAACAGATGACCTCTCTGACAAGGCCATTTAAAACTAAGCATTATCTTCTTTAAAGGCAGAATTTGTGCAGGTGTACCCAATGCCAGTGGATTTATATAATAAACAATAGAGTATTCAAAACATACCTCGTAAAATAACTGGCAATTATTGGGCGAGTGCGTATGCTGTCCGTCCGGTTGCTGAATATCTTTCTGTGTTTCAGTCTTCCTCCATCTGGCCCGACGGTTCTGAAACCAAATCTAAAGAAGGCAACAACAAAATAGGAATGTGTGTTTTTTTTTTTTTGGTTTGTAAACTTGTGGATTCCAGCATAAATAGCATCTTATGTTCATGTTATGTTCATGTGTGAAATAAAATCAGACAGTGAATCTATTAAATGACGTAATAGAATAAATAAAGTCAGGATGATTATGATAATGATTATGAAAAATGAACATGTGTACCTGTATGCGACCCTCACTGAGAAGCAGACATGAGGCCAGCTGCTCTCTGGTGTTAACATCTGGGTAGTGCGTCTGCTGGAAGACCTTCTCCATTGCCTGCACTTGGGACGGTGTAAAAGTGACCCTGCTTTGTCTTTTTTTTCTCCCACCTAAAAAAAACAACGACAAATATTATCACAACTTTCTCCTCATATTATTATAACTTTGCCACTGGCAGTAACTAGCATTTTTTTCCTTGTCTTCATAGCCTCATCATTCACCATCATGATTTTTTTACTTTTTACATGATACTCACTAATGCAGTCTGCAGTGGATTTTGGAGACTCTTCACGTCGCTTGATATCTGGACCTTCTTTAGGGGAAATAAATATGTTTATTGAAAAATGTATAACCTCGCATGGAGCGTTAGAGACGAGGCTGAGGAGAAGAGCATACCTTCGTCTACCAGCTGTTTTGATATCCTGGTGTTCTCCTTGATGACAGACCAGTTGCGATGAACCTTTTCCTTTTCTCTGGTGCAAGAGGGCTTTTTAAGAATCTCCTCAATGGAATGAGATATTTTTTTGCATTGTTCCCGGTCAGACACCATCTCTGTGTGTTCTCTATTCTGTATTTCCAGCATTGCAATCTGTTGTATTCGCGATTGGAATTTTCAGCACACAACCCCTTTAGTTTTGAAATTTCTCTCCGCCTCTCTTTGATAGCCTACTAATCTTGCACTCTGCTCCCTGAAAGGTGAGAATATACAAGTTGTCCTTCCTCTCATGGTGGGATGAGATTTACCTCGATCACATGGTCATCATTGAGGAGGAGTCACGGCGTGTAACAGCTACTTCCAAGAAAACTGTTATCAGCATCTGAAGGTTTTCTTGGCATTGTCTCCAAGGAGCACAGTCAGGTCTTCTCATATTACACTGGTGCCTTTTCACATATTTTGCCACATTAATGTACATTGACCAGCGGTAGGCAAATTGTCATTGATTGAAGTGAGAATAAATTGTAAAAAGCAGCCTGCTGAAAGTGGAACTCCTTTAATCTTATCAGCCTGTTTACAGGCATATCAATCTTTATGACTTTGTCCCTTCAATGGCCTTTCACGCCTAACTTCACCTCTCAGGTCTTGTTGGAAAACAGATTAATACTGACCTCTTGTGTATGCTGAAAAGAACCGCATGTGCGCTATCTTGTCTGTAAAGATTAGATTGATGTTATTAATTAATGTAGATTGAAAATACTTCAATAAATGTCTAAATGAAGCTTGGAAATGAATTTCTCTTCAGAGATGAGATTTAAGATGATGGACATTAGTCTTAATTTGGTCAAATTAAATATAGGTTTTATCTATGGAACAAAAGTACATTACATTTTAAGTTCTATTTATGTTGTTGTTTTGAATGGAAAAAAGCTGCTTCAAATATTATGGCATAATGGCATGTTATCTGATCGACCTCAATAAATAGAACTGCGACTAAAATTCTTTGTGGGCCTTTAAGATTTATATTTGTGTACCTCTGGTCTGGACTGAGTTAGAACCTGCTGCTCTTAATTTATGGATCCAAAAGGGACATAGGGAAAAATAAAACATGAATATTTTGTTTGTAAGCACCAAAAACTTTTTTGTATGAATAAATTAGGTTTTATTATGACCACAGATTGTTTATTTTACCACATTTCTCTGAATGGGCTCTTTTTAAATAGTAATCATATTTGTGTTATTTTTTATTATTATATCTTATTTTTCTCCCATATTACAATTTTATTCCCAAACCCTACAACGTGCTTCTCATAATTTGAATTATGCTCGTGCTGTATGTCCTTACAACTTTGTTGTTTTGAATAGGTTCAGTCTTCTATTTTAAAATCATAGTATAAGTAAATATATGTGTCTCCCAAATAAAATAAACAACAACATTCTGTTTGTTGAGTGCAATTCCAATTCCAATGTAAACTCCCAGAAATGAACTAGAATTTTTCAAAATATTTGGTGACATATGGTGAATATAAACATATCTGCTCAAACATTGCAAATAAACACAGTTAAACAAATAATTGCAATCAATGCCCAGTGGAGTAATGTGGAGGTTAATATCATTTAAATCAATGGAAGGGGTGTCTAACCCTAACCGTAACGCCTATGGGCCAACAATTATTATTTATGCATTAGTGATTACTTCCATGCTGGTGTTGAGAAATATAAAACAATGTACTGTATGGACAATTTTTGCATCTGTGATAAATATTGTTTCATCATGTGTTCAGTGACATATACAGTATGTCTTACTTTAAATGTACACGTATATAAATGCACTGATTTACCGTCATGCATATTGCCATTAAACGGTATTTGGCCATTTGACCCTTCAGTATAAATGCAATACTAAATTCAGGTTTTAGAAATAGTCGCTGAGAGGCTGTAACTGACCTCTGGTGGTGAGTACTGGAAATTACAGTATCTGGTTAAATGATATATGGTTAAATAACCATTTTGTATTAGTCTAAAACACATAGGCAAACATAAAAGCAAAAATGAAGAAACATTTCTAAACAACTAAACTGATCGCCAGCTAAATACATGGCACACGAACAATCACTAACATCTACAGGCAATTTAGAGTGCTCAATCGGCCTACTGTGCATGTTTTTGGAATGTGGGAGGAAACTCACGCCAGCACGGGGAGAGCATGCAAACTCCACACAGGAAGGCCGGAGCCAGAATCGGACCCGCAACCTTCCGTACTGTGAGGCAAACGTGCTATCCAGTGCCCCACCGTGACACCTTGACTCAATTGAAATGCAATTTTCTGGAAATATTGATGCAATTATCCTGTTTTTAGATACAGTACAGACAGCAGACTCACAGTGTACATAATTTCACAGAAATCTTCAACATTAATGAAATCAATCTGTGACATTCACCGTAATAAAATAGAGTCTTAAACCCAGCTAGTCTTGATAAGTATATATAAATAGTTATTCTATACACCATTGTGTTATGATATTTGTATATAGCCTTTTGCTTTGAATGACAAAAAAGTGTTAGATGGCTGTGTTAGGAATAATACATAATTTTGCCACTGCATGACATTACGTCATGCATGCCTCTCAACTGTCACATGTGCACACAACTGAGGGTGTCTAATAAGGTCACAATTCTACACTGCTGTTTTGCTCCCTTCATCATGCTTCACATTTCCCAAATCATGCTGTTTTCACAATGTAAACAGTTAAAACAAATCAGCAATATTAAATCCATGTTTTGGATTTTTCCCCCCAACAATTCTAAACACTTATTTGTGATTCTTTAGATGAGAAACGTCAGTGTAATGTGATGTCACACTTGATGGCCTAATGATTTGAGACCAAATTATTAATCACAACATACTAAATATAAGATGCCAAGTTTCTACATTCAAAGGATAGTCTACTGTTCTCTCAAAGAATTCTGGTATCACCCTCCTCCATGTGACTCGGTGTGGCCTAAATGTTTTATTTAAAACAAAGATAAGGAATCTTGTGACTAGTGTGAGTTGTCCCAAATAAGGAGAAAAGCTCTCCATCTTTGGACCATCTCAGTAATTCAAGGGATGTGGGAATTTATCAAACGCTTGGACGAATAAAGATATCAATACAATTTAAGGGAAATAATGAGGCCAATTAGAAAACTAAGTTAACATTAATAGTTTCTTTGCATCATGTGATAGGTTAGCAGCATGTGTCACGGAAATGTGTCAATGTTCGGTAAAAAGAATAATAAAACTACTGTGCAAGTACAGTATGTGGCCACAATTGATTTAAAATGACTGTACCATGGCTCAAACAATTTCCTTTTTAAAAGGTAATGAACTTTTTGCACTCAACTCTTACTTAAGAAATAGCCCAACTATATTAGGAAATAAAAGCGCAGTTGTAGTATAATTGTAAGGTCCATTTATATGAATGCAGTTAAAACTAACGCTACACTTCAATTATTCACTAGATGACTAAATCAAGTGGAATTAATTATTAATAGCTCATGGTCACTGTGTGATGAAAAGTACAGTGGTTCACAATTTTGGTATTTTTGTGGAACGAAAAAGAAAATTGTGAATCACCATGGGTATTATTTACCATTTCTTCTGGGTTCAAAACTAAAATTCAAAATTTCATATTGACGCTTTGACAGCTCTGTAGAGTTATGTATGTACATGTAGAGCTTGTATAACATGTATAATGTATTAAGATAGATATTCTTTTGGATTCACTTTATAAGGTCTGTAATACTAATTTCGCACAATAAATATCATGTTATGTTAAATTGTGTTATGCTGATGGGAAAAGTACTACTACTAATAATAACCAAGTTACATACATTACTATCATGTTACTTTGATTACATTATGGACAGTATGTTTTTAAATGGGGCAACAAGTAACTATAAAAATAGGTTTTTAAAGCAGCCTTCCAAATCTTTACTATGAAATCAGTTATCCATAGGTAAGAGATACAATACAAATATACAGCACTACTTATATGAGTCTGTATACTCGAAAGACAAGTATACATAAAATACTATTCTATCTGATAAATGTATGAATTGTAAGTCTTGTAAGCATACCAAATGTTTCTTAGTTATGGTTCAAATAAGTCCACCCTGAGAAAGTATGATTTGGAAGGGGTCGCCACTTTTTTCCTCTTTGCTCTGGCTTGTCAAAAATTCCTGCCTCCTAATTGAATAATGAAAACAAACGGATGCTGTCTGAGTGTCCCCTGGTGCCGCCGACCACTGACAAGCGGGTCAGCTGCTATTGACTGTTTTAATGGGCATCACATGGGCTGTGGGTGCGACCCATTTCAACAGACATGAGCAGAGTCTCGTGTTTGAACTTTGATACCTCCTTCTTACACTGCCCAGCTCTCCCTCCCACCTCCCTACATGATCACTTCTACCCAGCAGCAGTCCATTCCCTCCCAGCTAATTGTTTTTCTAAGTTTTGCTCTTATTTGTTTGATTTTGTGACAGCCTCCTGAAGTAAAGATGGCTCCAGAAAAGGAAAGCAATGGTCCTGACAACTACGCATTTGCAGTGAGTAGATCACTTATTTCCTCTTCCACAAATCTTTTTAAGCAATTATTTCCTCATACGCATTTATACTTAATCAAACACTGGATGTGAAAAGGAAACAGTTAAAAGTAACAAAAGTGTTCTATCTATATTTATATCCATATACTATCTATCTGTCCGTCCGTCTGGCCCGCGGGCTAAATTTGACCCGCAGTGTTATAGTGTGTATGAATGTGTATGTGTGTGTGTGAGTGTGTGGGTGTGCGTGTGCGTGTGCGTGTGCGTGTGCGTAACTTAAACTTTTCTCATCCATCAATGCCCTCAAGGGTGGGTGGGTTGGTGTGCGTATGTATAAATTTAAATATTCTCATCCATCAATGCCCTTAAAGGTGATGTGTGTAAAGGAGATAATAATTATCTATCTATCTATCTATCTATCTATCTATCTATCTATCTATCTATCTATCTATCTATCTATCTATCTATCTATCTATCTATCTATCTATCTATCTATCTATCTATCTATCTATCTATCTATCTATCTATCTATCTATCTATCTATCTATCTATCTATCTATCTATCTATCTATCTATCTATCTATCTATCTATCTATCTATCTATCTATCTATCTATCTATCTATCTATCTATCTATCTATCTATCTATCTATCTATCTATCTATCTATCTATCTATCTATCTATCTATCTATCTATCTATCTATCTATCTATCTATCTATCTATCTATCTATCTATCTATCTATCTATCTATCTATCTATCTATCTATCTATCTATCTATCTATCTATCTATCTATCTATCTATCTATCTATCTATCTATCTATCTATCTATCTATCTATCTATCTATCTATCTATCTATCTATCTATCTATCTATCTATCTATCTATCTATCTATCTATCTATCTAAACATGTATATTATTATTATTATTATTATTATTATTAAAGAAGAGAAAAATAATATTCTTTGGAAATTTGTGATTGTTGACAGTGAGAAAGTGTTCACAGTTTGTTCAGGTATTAGTTATGCACACACTATACAATAAGCAGTATTTCTGAGATTATGATCTTTTTGTTTACATTTGAGCTTGAAAGCCGCATCTGTAAATTACATGAAACCAAACATGGAGAGGACGTTGACACTCCAACGGACGAAGAGGGAAGCAAGTTGGCTTATTGCGTAACAGATGTACCGCCTTGGTACTTGTGTATCCTTCTTGGTATTCAGGTATGTCAATAAAACCACGCACCCAAACAAAAGCACTAGAAGACAAGACAATGAAAACCTTTTGTCACATGAGGCATCATGTTACTTAATGTCTTCTTCGTGGTTTGTTAACTTACTTGGTTTTTCTAGTATATGTGGCCCTAATGGTGAAATTTGTTTCAGTCACAGTTGGGATGTTGCCGTCAAGAAGTGCTTGCCTTATGTGTTTAGCAAACTTTCCCATTAAGCTGTATGTAAAATTATATTAGCTTCTATAGGTATACACATACTCATCTATTTTCTATTACGGTTTTCCTCATTAAGGACCAGTACCCATAATGTATAGAATGTTTGTTTGTTCGTTTATTTACTCATTCGTGTTTTTGTAATGGAGACAGTTTCTTTTTTTCCCCCTGAAAAATGTATATTGTGTTTCATTTTATTACTATTAATACAGTTTTATTACTGTTCCAATTTATACTGAAATTCGGTTTACATCGCATACGCAGGAATGGATCAACGTCGTAAATCGAGGACCCCCTGTATATCTACTATACATACAAAATTATTCATACCCCTGGGGTAACTTTGCACTTAACTGTGTATATATTGCCTGTTCAATAATGTGCTTTTTAGCTGATGAACAAGGTCTCAAATTAAGTGTGCATTTTGTTTGTTCAGCACTGCTTGACAGCATTTGGAGGTATCATTGCCATCCCATTGATCCTCTCACAAGGCTTGTGTCTTCAACATGATGCCGTCACACAGAGTCACCTCATTAGCACCATCTTCTTCGTGTCTGGAATCTGCACTCTGCTGCAAGTTACTTTTGGCATCAGGTAGATAAGACTAAAAAATACGGTCTGCAACGTGTCAATGGCATTTTTCGTAAAGCTATTGTTACTATTTGTCTGTCCATCCATCCTGTCCTTCCTGCCATCCATCCTGCCATCCATCCATCCATCCATCCATCCATCCATCCATCCATCCATCCATCCATCCATCCATCCATCCATCCATCCATCCATCCATCCATCCATCCATCCATCCATCCATCCATCCATCCATCCATCCATCCATCCATCCATCCATCCATCCATCCATCCATCCATCCATTTTTGGAACCAGTTTTTCCTCACACAGGTTTACAGGTATGCTGGAGTCTATACCAGCTGACTTTGGGCAGTAGGCGGGCGGGGCACACCCTGAACTGGTTGGCAGCCAATCACAGCTTTATATTTAATGTTAATTACTATTTGTTAAAAGAGTGATACATTATCATTTTCTTATGCCATTGCCGCTAACAGCAGCTTGTCGGGATACATGAAGGCTCTCAGAAAATATCAAACAAATCAATTGAAATCTTGATTTTTTTTTTTAATTTATTTCACATAAGACTGGATGGATGAATGTTTTGCTCTCCATAGGTTCACAATGCTCAGTTTTGGGTTGATTATTGTATTTTGCTTGGTGAGATGCATTGGATTGTTTGGTAGTTTGTGTTTTGACACTGGATGTTATTTTTGAAGAGCCATGAATTCGTAGGAAGTTTTACAATTGTAACACTTGCAGTGCAGTCCGAGTCATGCTGAATATTGGTGTCAGACCAGGATTAGGGAAAGAATTTCCCCAACTTACATATTATCAATAGAATCTTGTTCTCACTAAATCCACACTGCCTTGGCTCAGGGCCACTGGTGCATTTTTGTCTCTCCCTAAATGCTCAGGAAGAGATAAACATGGAATTTGAACAGTGCACATCGGGTTTCGTTTCCTGGTGTTGACATACGTACAGTATGTTTATGGTTCACATTGTCCCGTACCAGCTTTTATATATACTGTATATGCTATTTAATTAGTGTTTATGCACTTTGGTTGGATGCAATCTACTTTTTGTTGTCTTGTATTTGGAACATGCAATGATACTGAAGTTAAATCTAATCTAATCGATCGTAAACTACTTTCGGACTAGATGACATCTGTTTGTTGGGACACATGATAGGATGGGCAGGATGTTTACGTAACATTGTGAACATGTGCCCGGTTCAAGGTGTATCCTACATCTCACTAGTTTTCTCGTGTGTATCAAACAAGGTGTCCTTTCTATTTATCATTGGTGACCCCTGATCTATCATAACCTATTTTCTCTTATGGTTCGCAGATTGCCAATTCTTCAAGGTGGGACATTCACATTGCTTGCACCATCCATGGCGATGCTGTCAATGCCAGAGTGGACTTGTCCTGCTTGGACGCAGAACGCAAGCCTCGTCAATACATCTTCTAGTGAATTCATAGAAGTGTGGCAGACTAGAATGAGAGCAGTAAGTTAATTAGAGGACATAAGAGCTTTCAGTGCATATTGACCACAATGTGCTCTGTCAGTTTTGGTCTTGTTCAAACCAAACCAAACCACACCAAACCAAACCACACCAAACCAAACCACACCAAACCAAACCACACCAAACCAAACCACACCAAACCAAACCACACCAAACCAAACCAAACCAAACCAAACCAAACCAAACCAGTTAAGTTTCCTTCCTGTTTTACACACAATACAATTCTTTGAGAACAGAAAATACTCACGAGTGACTTTTAAACAGGAGTATTTCTTTTTTTTTTAATCGGAATGTTCAATTGGCATGGATGTGCAATAAAAAATGTTGGCCTTTTTAAATGAACCAAAAGTACAAATATCAGTTTGACTACTGACTTGAGGATCATACATACACTGTACCCTGTTTGTGTCCAGGTGCAGGGGTCCATTATGGTGGGCTCACTCTTGCAAGTGTTGATTGGTTTCTCTGGACTGATTGGCATCTTCATGCGTTTCATTGGACCTCTGACCATAGCCCCCACCATCTCTCTCATTGGACTCTCTCTGTTTGACTCTGCTGGTGCCAGTGCAGGGAACCACTGGGGAATCTCAACCTTGTAAGTGATATGACTAAAGTCAGTTTGTAAAGTCTGTGCACTTTCGGACTTCGGATGATCTGGGGTTTCTCTTTTTTAATTGTAATAATACCGTCGAGGTGTTCTTGAAATGTGTTTCTGATCGAATGCATTATTTGTCAAAGCACATACCTCACACATTTGAATAAATGGTTCAGCTGTTCATTGAACTGTGGGGTAAATGCTTAATCTTCACTAGAAGCACAAGAGAAAATCCTATTAAAAGTTTAATGATCCAAGAGCCTACTGTAGTTGCAATACTTGTCAAATGCCTTCAATTCAAAAATGTAGATTAATTATTGTGATATTTCTCTTTTCTTCATCCAGAACCACTGTCCTCATCATCATTTTCTCACAGTACCTTCGTCACATCCCTGTGTCTTTGCTGACGTACAGCAAGGACAAAAAATTACACTCCAGGCGTGTTTACATCTTCCAGATTCTCCCTGTATGTAACATATTTTTAAATATCGTTTTTTTTTTCACAGTATTTTTGAATGAAATCACTATTTTGGGGGGCACGGGATAAGCTATTCTTAGGCAAACTGAATTGCAAAGCAAACAGCAGAGGCGCTATTAATTCAGTCCATGCTAATTTTGGAGTCTCGGGGCCGGGACAAACATCAGGTACAACTCGAAAGCAGGAGTTCAGAACATTTAGACAGAATCTGTCATCCCAAAAGTAACATTTAATTTCATTACATGACCCGTAGCTGATCATCACGCTAAATGCCCATCCCTACTTTGGAACTCTTACCGTATTTTCCGCATTATAAGGCGCACCTAAAAACCTCAAATTTTCTCAAAAGCCGACAATGCGCCTTATAATCAGATGCGCCTTATTAATGGACCAATATTGAGCCACTACAGCAGGCGTGTCCAAAGTCCGGCCCGCGGGCCAAATGTATATGTCTTATATATGGACAAAGTTTTAAAATGGGCCATTCATTGAAGGTGCGCCTTATAATCCGGTGCGCTTTATAGTGCGGAAAATACGGTATTTTGTTTGTCCCTTCAGGTTCTGCTTGGAATCTCCTTGTCCTGGCTCCTGTGCTACATTTTAACAACCTACAGTGTACTTCCCTCTGATCCAGAGCAGTATGGCTACTTGGCTCGCACTGATCTCAAAGGCGACGTCGTGGGTAAAGCTCCTTGGTTTACATTCCCCTATCCAGGTAAGAACCCATGAGGTTGTACTCATTGAATGGGATTTCATAGAATTCCATATCATGAAGCCTCCACTTTTCACTTAGGTCAATGGGGGATGCCCACCGTGAGCGTGGCAGGGGTACTTGGCATTTTTGCCGGTGTGATTTCATCCATGATAGAGTCCGTTGGGGATTACCATGCCTGCGCCAGGCTATCGGGGGCTCCGCCACCACCTAAACATGCAATCAACCGGGGGATTGGGATTGAGGGGATTGGGTGTCTGCTGGCTGGAGCCTGGGGGACAGGAAATGGTACCACCTCATACAGCGAGAATGTGGGAGCACTCGGTATCACCAAGGTGAGTCATGCTGAATGTAGTTTGAATTGTGGACTGAATATAACATTCAAATGACTTTTTTCACTTCCTCCACAGGTTGGCAGTCGTATGGTGATTGTCGCTGCGGGTGTCTTCATGATCGTTATTGGTGTTTTTGGAAAAGTGGGGGCTATTTTTTCAACCATCCCAACACCTGTTGTAGGGGGGATGTTTATGGTTATGTTTGGAGTCATTTCTGCTGCAGGGATTTCTAATCTACAGGTGAGCACATAACATAAGTGTATAAAATATTTGCATTCTTGTGAAAGAGCGAGATGATTACATTTTTTTTTCCTTTTACACTCGCCTACCAGCAAGATAGTATGATCGAGTCCAAAACAGAAACAACAGCAGCAAATATTAAATCTTATTGAGGCCTGTAACAAAATATTTTCTGCATTTTTAAGCGGCTCAACAACAAAGGCAAAATTGTAGTTGCAACAAACCACACCTCCAGCTCACCCAAGATCCTGATGAGGATGATGGATGTATTTCAAGATTAATGAAACACACTGTGGCAAACTGTTCCCGAACAGACTGAAATAATGATAAGGAGGGGCATTTTGACAAGATGTTACAAGTTTGTTATATCGGAACCGTCAAGATATTTTTTTTTTTTTAGTATTTAGATTTGAACTCATCTCGCAACATCTTCGTGTTTGGTTTCTCCATGTTCTCGGGTCTTGTCATACCAAACTGGATACTAAAGAACCCCACGGCAATTTCAACAGGTAACATTTAATTTCACGTTACTTCGAAAAATAATTCAAAAACACACATCAACACGCACACAAACACACACAATACAAGTTGTGTCATGGTGTCACTGTGTTGTTCAGGTGTGACTGAGATAGACCAAGTCCTGCAAGTCCTTCTCACAACCAGCATGTTTGTTGGAGGTTTCTTTGGTTTCTTACTAGACAACACAATTCCAGGTAACACCGCACTCTATGACATGGGGTGATGTTTTTAGAATAACAAAAATCTGAAAAATGGCTTCACAGTGCCTAATGAAAATACAATGAGGCAATGCTAAGAACTAAATTATTTTTTTTTGTTCATATTTTGCATGAACATAGACAATAGACAATGTATTCATCATTGTGGCATTAACAAAAAATGACTCTAGAAAGAGCTATACAGCAAAAATAAACAAATCACAGTATTTGGTCACAATTAGCCCCGTGTAAGAAGTAAAACTACGTGTCAGTAATAGGGTAAATAGTTTCTTATAAAAGCCACAAAATGGCAGAAAAGCACTACTTTTGTCGAAATAAACCTCCCCAACTCACTTCTGCAGAGTCTCCTGGCACGAGAGCAATGTTATTCGGAACATAACAATAATAAAAAAAGAATATATATATTTTCTAATATTCCCAAAACAAGGCTAGAATCGGGTGAATCCATGCGTTGAAAACTTATAAGCAAAGGTGTGTTTAGTATGGCATGCACATTTCTTTCAATTCTTGCATGTTTAACAGGCACAAAGGAAGAGAGAGGCATTCTAGCCTGGAACAAAGCGCGCGAGGACAGCTCCTTCAACACACTGGAGAGTAAAGAAGTCTATGACCTGCCTTTTGGCCTGACTGCTTCCTTGTCTTCTCTGCCATGGAGTCGTTACCTACCATGCTGCCCACCAACTGTGCCTAAAGGACCTGATGGATGTAGAGAAGGCACAACTACTCAGGAACCAAAGAAGGAACTTGGACGTTCAGAGCCTTCACAGATCATTGTTGGAGTTGATTCTAAGTTGTGAACTCGTATCAGCATCCCATTTTGGGGATTTTTTTTTCAATACATGCAATGCCATGAGCGAAATCAGATTTCAATATTTAGTATTAGCTCACTGTGAAAGATGTAATTTTTGTAAACTATATTCATTCATGTAATCTATATTTAATGTCCCAACATTTTGGTTGTGTTATTAGTCTAATAAATGTTTATTGTATTTAATAATGTATTTGTTCAATATGATCAGAGAATCATTTACAATACCAAAGCTTTGTTTATTTCGGCTAGTTCACCATTGTCACCATTCGTCAAAATTTTATTTCATGCACTGTTAACACACGACTTGCTGAAATGGGCAATGGAATGAAGTAATTTTCTTTGTCTAGTACCGCCCTGATTTCAACCATCAATTTACATCACTTAGCTCCATAATTACACATCCTATCTGTTACTTTTGCAACCACAAAAAGAGTGATATTCTAAGTTGTATACAGTCTTTATAATAAAAGTTTATGAGATAGCAATGCAGTCTTTATCTAGGGCAACAGCTCTGCTTGGAATGTTAGCTATAATACAAGCAGATGTAGTAATAATTACTCGGAGATACTGATATTGTTTTAGCAATAAACTCTTCACCGTTTTGTTTTTAAGACCTTCAAATGCACAAACATTATTATTTCAGAGTGGCGATCTCCACAAAGGGAGGCCTACTTTTGGATTCTCCAAGTCCCTGGTATCTTGCCTTCCTTCTTCATTTGATGGGCTTACCAAGCATTAGATGCATTTTGTTTACTGAGATTCTCATTTGTATAAACATTTGATCCCTTCATAGTTTTTCCCTGTTTCAGTAAAGCAATTTTGTGCTTTCTGCTTGTGAATCACAGTAGCATGGCGTGATTGTCGCTGACTCGACTACCGGTGACTCCTCTCTTCAGAAGCAGGTGACATGAGTCCACATTTGCGATATCCAGTGTCATATTTTTCGGTGTCAAGAACTCCACTACTTGTTTTTCACACAGATTGATTGTCCTCATCATCCACACTGCTTGGGTGTCTCAGTGACCCGGCATTGCTTCTAGGTGCGATTGTGAGACCAGTGAGAATTGCATCATTGATCTTATCCTGCTGATCAAGCTCTTCCACTCTGCCGATGTGGGTTTTAATCAGCTGATCCTTCTTGGCATTCTCATTTTTGTGGAATTGGATCCCCTCCATCCGAGCTTCTTTCCCCATCAGTCGCTTCTTGATTTCTTCAAGAGCATCGGAGGTTTCAGCTGATTTTTGATTCCTTCCAGACACTCAGCCGCTCTCTGCTCCTTTGCAAGATCCTTTTTTTGGCGGCATCGCTCTTGGATTTTTGTGGATATAAAAGTTGGAGCTTTTCCGTGTGCGCAGTGAGTGATTTGTAACTATAAATAAAGCATGTACACTACCGTTCAAAAGTTTGGGGTCACAGAATTGTTTGGGTGACCCCAAACTTTTGAACGGTAGTGTAAATATTATTATAATAAAATATTATGAATTAAATATTATGAATTATATTTTATATTTGTATAAGATTATATATAATCTATGAATATAAGTATACATATATATTATAAGATTTTTTACACAGAAGATTATATATATAATCTATAAATAATTATCTAAATAAATATATACACTACCGTTCAAAAGTTTGGGGTCACCCAAACAATTTTGTGACCCCAAACTTTTGAACGGTAGTGTATATAAAGTGAAAGTGTATTGCTGTGCACATAACCAAAACGTGGTTTAAAAAAACACTGGATTTTTAGCGAATTACTTTGTGCAAGATAACAAAAAATTCCAGCTCACCTGTTCAGTAACAGTGAAAGTTGTTTGATAATTTTATGTGGATTCAATGCATTGCTCTTTAGTTGCGCCTACGGAGTTGACCACTAGAGAGCCATATTCAGCCACATTACAAACTACATGAAGCTGACAAAAGTATTGAAGCGCTTCTAATTTTTATCCATTCATTCAGTGGTTGATTTTGCTCCCCGCATAGGGACCGGCTCATCATTTCTGTTCTCATTCCTCTCAAAGGTGTTTGATGGAGTTGAGGTCA
Organism: Syngnathus typhle; assembly: GCF_033458585.1. NCBI lineage: Eukaryota > Metazoa > Chordata > Actinopteri > Syngnathiformes > Syngnathidae > Syngnathus > Syngnathus typhle. The sequence goes on from NC_083744.1 coordinate 8,688,031, forward strand.
CTTCTACCATATCAATTAATCTTGCTAGAGAATTGTTCTAGAAATTAACATGAATTCCCCCAGTTCAATGAACCTAACGTGTATAACTTGGGACTCAGGGAGGAAATCAGAGCCATACTTCAAGAGAATCTTCACTTACACAGGCAGCTCATATAATATGCATTCAAGGAACACAAGGCCTTTGTGCAATTACTATTTCATGGTTTGAAACTTGACTTTTAATACCATGTCCTTTTAAAAACAAAACTTCAAACATTAATTTGAATAAAAAAATGATACTGAAAAATATTTGTGCATCATTAAAATTCTTCTGTGACTGTCAATGTCATCTGTTTATTTTAGACACTGCAATTAGCTGCATGAAGTAGAGCTTACAATAAATGTCTGACTGTTTCGAAGAGACTTCATTCAACTTGTGAGTAAAAATAATACAGTGGGAACAGAGCAAGCTCACAACTGTACAAAAGGAAAGGCAAATTACATGTTTATTGCATGTTTATTGCTTGAAAAGTAATCATCACCGCTGAATTATACGCTCATGTTTCAATTTCAGATTTTAGGATCATAACCAATTGTACACTATGTAAAGTTGCCAGGCCAAACAACAAAGTGTATGGTATGACCTCGGTCAGTTCTTGCTCTCAAGAAGAAAAAGAAAGCACTTTACAGACTGAAGCACTAACCAAGAACACGTACTGATGTCGCCACTGACCTCAGCTCCTCTGACATCTTGGGTCCAATATTCTTTATCCAATATCCTTTGTATTTGTAAACAAAAATGAAAAGATCATTTTCACAGATGTGAAACTGGCACTGATGTTTAAGACTCAATGAGGAAGTACTCAATGTGTCATGGGATGTGAGCTCCAAAGTAGGAAAAAGGGACAGGGATATTCCACTGAATGAGTTCTGTTACACGCAAAGTGATGATGTGAATGTTCAGTGACGATAATTGATGATGGTGTTGTATCGTATTGGAAAAAAAACTCAACGATATGGAAATGAAAACAAATACAGAAAGCAGAAAGAGCAATGTGGTTATATTTCCAGGTCCCTGTATTTTGACACCAGAATAAGGGAAACGCTTCCAGCTAAACTTTTGGTGATGCCATCCAAGTCTATAACGTCTTGATTCGGACGACACTGCAGTCATCCTTTTTCTGTACTGCTTGTCCTCTTTAGGACTTTGAGCAGTCAGGAGCCTATCGTCCCAGCTAAATTTGTCCGAAAGCTGTAAGTCGCAGTGAACAAACGATTAACATTCCTACTCATATTCAAATGCATAGATAATTTAAAATCTTCAATTAACCTAACAAACACTTTTGGAACACAGGGGGAAGCCAGAGCTGAGGCTGGAGCACTAAACCTCAAAGCTCAGAGACACAATTACCACTATTCCACCATTCTGGCCCTGGACCACACTCCAAATGTACATAAAAGAGACCCAAACAGCTCCCCAGAGGTCTAACTCTTTGTGGTTAAAAAAAAAAAAAACTAACCAAGGACAAAACCTCAAACAGATCTGAGATTTGGTGTGAGGCTACCATCTGTCTACACCACTTGAAATGAGAGCATGAGAGACAAAGAGAGAGCATAAAAAGCAAACTTCAACAGGGCCAAAATGTTCACATTGAATTTTTCTTTTCTTCAGTATGATATCAAGGTAAACTGAAAAATGTTGCACTTACTGACAGAAATGAATCATGTGTGAACACACCGTGCAATGGGAATAGGATTTGTACAGTCACGGGAATCATTCTTCCCTCGCACGCAACGTAGTTTACAGAAAGACATTCGTGGGTTGGCTCACGCATTCTGTGGGCTGACCTCAAACGAGCTCTGCACTAAAACCAGTGTTTGGTCCTCTTTGCGAGCAGGTATTTAGCTCTTACTGAAAATGACTATCTTGAGTGGATTCATGTTGTCAGTGAGCAAATCATTGCCCTTATTTAGCCTGCGTCATGTTCCTCCTTCTCACTCAGACCAGATGTGCGAGAATACTATTCTTGCAGAAAAAAAGTGCAACTTCAACACATGAATACAATTACAAAGAGCACGTCTATTTTAAGAGATAGCAACACTTTATTATAGAAAATGAGACAGTCTGCAGCAATGTATACAATCAGGAGCCAAAAGAAGTCCAAGTCCAAAATTACACACTGCCACAGCCAGCTGCTTGAAATCAATAGGATCCCCCTCGTGATAAAAGAGAAACTGCTATTTTGTAATTTTGTCCCGAGGTATGTCATTGTCACTTTAGGGGTAAAATGGTTTGTCACTGAGGTGGTACTCTGACAGCTTCCATCTTGACAAGAACAGACCCTCTGACCCCAGAACATGTAAAAATGACTTCTATGGCGTCAAATCGTTTCGCTACTGGCCATTTTATTGCCTGTTAGAAGGAGCTAACACCATCAGCGCAGTATGTGGTAAACACTTTATTTAAGTACGTACTGTTAAGGGAGCACCCAAACATGCATTTGTCTTAATTTTACTGAAGTGTGTTGCTTGTCAGACTAAATGACCCCAGTGAAACCGTGCCCATTACGTCTTGTCCTTTTTCACTCATCATGTTTAATGGCAGTGTGACCCTGTGGGAGGGTTTTCAATTTAAGATTGCTTTATTTCAAGGAATGCATCAGCATAGATTCGTTAGCATAGATTTGTTCAGAGGGGCTGTGTCTCAGAACATTTTATAGGCAATTTAAATCACATGGTTTTAGCATGACTCTACACTAAAATATATTTGTACTTTTTTCCGTAAAATTTCCTCCTAAATCTTTACTGTATTTTCAATGAGTCTTTTAGTTTACTTTTTTCTATATCATTTTAGTTTCTATATATGTATATACAGAAACTAAAAACTAAAATGATAGATATACTGTATGTGTGTATATACACTACCGTTCAAAAGTTTGGGGTCACAAAATTGTTTGGGTGACCCAAAACTTTTGAACGGTAGTGTATATATTTATTTAGATAATTATTTATAGATTATATATATAATCTTCTGTGTAAAAAATCTTATAATATATATGTATACTTATATTCATAGATCATATATAATCTTATACAAATATAAGATATAAGATATAATTTATAATATTTAATTCATAATGTTTTATTATAATAATATTTACACTACCGTTCAAAAGTTTGGGGTCACCCAAACAATTTTGTGACCCCAAACTTTTGAACGGTAGTGTATATATATATTAGAACAAAACCACAACACACACATTGTTCAATTAAGAGCTGTCAAACAAAATAAAAAGCCCACAATTACATAGGGGAAATGTTTTTTTTTGCTTTGGCTATTTTGTTGTTCAATATGCAGCGAGTGAAAATGATGAATTATCTTTATCATGTGGTTATTGCCACCTACTGTTTGACACCACCACCATATCCAAGTTTATACATCCAAAAGTAACAGCAACTGGGGCAGTGGAAAACCATAAAACCTTTGGGATCGGGAAGAGTCACGAGAGCCTTTCCCTCATGATGCACATGATGAACATCTGGAATACTTCTCCTTCCTACTGTGCAATCTATCCACGTATTTCAAGCTGCTTCTGCATGTGTCAAAATGTGAATGTAATTTCACAACGTCAGCACATTACATTTATAGCGTATATAAACATATAAACACGCTCACAGGAACGCATATATATATATATATATATATATATATATATATATATATATATATATATATATATATATATATATATATATATATATATATATATATATATATATATATATATATATACATACACACACACACACACACACATACACGCGCACACGCACACATTTATTTTTTTATACATATACCACTTTGTCATGCTGGTTGGCTATCACCAGTTGGATCTTCAACTGGATGTTGCCAACCACCGTTACTGCGTCCTGCTACCTGTGAGCTTTCAATGTTTTCCCTTGATTGTATTTTTCAATTTTTTTCAGGAATTATGTCCTGTTTTTTAAATTGAATTCACGGGCTGACTATGTTGTTTGTATTGAAGAGCAGCAGTCAGGAAGACACAATCATTTTTCTCTCCCTTCTCTGTGATAAATCTAATGCACATACTGCAAAGATGGAAAGAAACAAAAACATCATCGACTGGGCCCGAGTTGTGGGCAAGGGTCAGCTGAGCAAATTGATCCAAGATGATTTCTTTGTGCTATGCAAAGTTTATGCCATGTCACAATGTGTAGTTCAGAAATAACAGACATGCTAATGTCAAGGGAGCTCTAGTGTCATCCTATTCTAAATGCTCGCGAGCAGAATCAAAAACAGACCTCTGGGCGGGGAATTCCACGCACCTCAGCTGTTCTAGGTTTTTCATCTGCTTTTTGCATCTCATCTCTCAATTCGGAGTGATCACGTATGAGGTCTGACAATCGGCATCTTGATAATGAGGAGAAAATGAGAGGAGCAGAAGCCATAGACAGAAATATCTGTGCTTCTCCTCTCGTTTTACTTCAAAGATCTATTCCCCTGCTGCACCAGACTTAAGAGCACGAAGCTGCACTTACAGCATGCCTCCACGCTGCCAAGGTACAACGTTGTCTGGGACACGCTCGCCACTTTGTCACCCATGAGACAGACTGACAACCCTGAAACTGAGGATTGAACAGATGAGGACAATTATGCATATATTTCATGACTGACCTTGAAAATGAGTTAGCGTTAAATTATGCTGATTATACACAATTTAAACAACTGGGGTCACATTTGGTCACCAGTCCACCATGTGATGTGACCCTTTGCCATGATGACATCTCTGGGAAATAAGCAATCCCCCAGACATTCAATCATGTAATGACTCTATGGTACTGGTATGCAACTTTATAATTGTTAGTGTGGCCGTTTGATTTTAGTCGATCCCACAGAGACATGCATTTTCCTTGAGGGACTATTTTTGAATGAAAATCCAGTAAACCAAAGACAGTTTTATATGTAAATTAAAACCTTGAAATACTGGAAGACTCGCTTCTCCGATTGGTGGTCAAAGACATGACATAGACTTCAATACCGGCGGCTAAATGAAGCAACCTATGATCGAGATACTTCTCTAAAATTAAAAACACACTGGTCACTCGCATTCTTGTGGCTGGGCTAGAGGCTTGTTTTCAAGAGTAGAAACTCTACTTCTGTCCTATTAGTGTCAGCAAGATACGATTTAACATCTTCCTCCAGACCCCAAAAGGATATTTCTCTACAAATGTAAGTCCTGAGGATGCGTATTGAAAAATTGGCACTGTAAGATGATTTTTCAACAACCCCCCAGTGTGTAATCACTACAAAGGCCATTCAAGCGCCTTTACAATAATATCTGTGCAGATTTTCTGGATCTCACGCATCAATTGATGTAAATGAAAGAGGAGAATATGGACGCTTTTGAAGTGTCGCCGTTTGACTGCGATGGCATGACTTGTTGTTTTGTGCGTTAACGGGAAGCAATTTTGCAGTCAGCCTCGTTGTTATTGTTGAGTCAAGAATGTCGGTGCTGCTGAGCTGTCTGTGATGGCTACAAGCAGCAGGACCGCGAGGAACTTTAGCCCCCAACGTGAAGGACCACGAATGCGTCCTGGGAGAGATCGGAATGAGACTTGCCACTAAAAATTTCACATTCATCCTTCTTTCAATCACAAACTCTAGAAGAACATTTCCAAAGCTAAAATTGCTCCCATAGGCTCGTTGAACCCGTGCAAAAGTGCGAAACGTTTCACTTGAAAAAGACAAGACCAAACCAGAGCAAGCCAATGTATTCATGTCATTACTGATGGTGCACATGGAAAGTGGAATTAGTTTTTCATCCTCGCCTGTCATGCGAGAGTCCTCTGCTACTGTGACTGATCCTGATGTTTCAAAGCTGCTTAGCCAATGAGAACGGAGTCCAGCACAGGAATCACTAAGACTTTGTACAAGCTTGCCACATGAGCCTTTTTGGATTTTGTTTTGATCTCCGGTAGGATTAAATCTTAACGTTATAACCGCTCATGTGCATGTAAGATCGAAAATTGGCCTCAATTTTTAAATTATTAACTGCGAGTGCCAGGTTTTGGAAAAAAAAAGCTACAATCTCTTTAGTTTTCATTCAAAACAGATGAATGTTTTTTTTTCTTACAAATAGCACTGAATTGCTGAACAGAATATGCCATGTGAACTATATTGGGACACATGGCCATTAGACCAGCAACAAAAAGACAGAGACAGATTCCATTTTGGCATCCAGGAACATGTGTGAAGTCAACTATCCCCAATGTTGAACCCAAAAGAGGGCTCGATTGGATCAAGATCAGGCCTCTGAAGTTCATCCAAGCACGCCATATTGAACTTTGCTTTGTGCATCAGGGCAAGGTCATGCTGGAAGAAAAATGGGCTTTCCCCAAACTCTTCCTGGAAAATTGAGAATGCTGTTGAAGTGACTCGTCTCAATACTTTTGTCCATATATCAAATGTTTGTATTCTACTTTTACAGGGTCATGGGTAACTGTGTACTCTCATTATGTGGTTTGGAAAACTTGGGCTCATTTGACATTTTTATTGAGTGTTTTTTTTCCATGAAATGCAATTATTGTCTGCAGACTGTTGGATTAGAACTGACTTTTATTTATTTCTCTGTACACATTCTGTGTCCTTATCCAAGCCGCATAATCTGTTCATTTCGTGCTCTCATACCATATTTACATTGGCACAAATCAGGAAATTGTTGTGTGTGGTAAATATACCAGACACCTTGTTATCTCGATGCAGCTGAAAGTAACAGAGTAAACACACAGCGTTGCTACAACAGTTGAACAAACAAGCAAAAGATACAACACCGGCTCGTCAGTTGGAAATATGTCCTTCCATGGTTCAAAAGTGCGTTGTCTGATGCATAAAAGGGTTGATATATTAGTGTGGCGGAATAAGCTTTAAGCATTTTATGGTCAGTGAGGCCAGATGAGAAGGTTGAGGTTGTGCGTGTGTACTTTCCCAAGAGATGACAGTTGTAAAAGCTTACTTAAACTGACAGAAGGTTGCATTAAATCATTTACGGCAGGGAGCCACTCACTGACAATCACATTAAACAGGAAGACATTCTTTTGTATGTTTTCTACCATGTCTGAACTATCCAATTGACATTTTTAACCTAAAAGCTAAATTCCTGATATTGCCACAGTCACAGCATAAAAATAAAATAACCCATCCATTGACTCGCTACTCATGTCGATTTGATCCAAACGCAAATCTAAGTGCAAAACAACCCAGAAGATGGGTCAGATGGACTAATTGGTCCTTTTTTATTTTTTGTATCCATCTGGTTTAGAGCATCCATACCACATACTAACCGTGCTTCTACAAACCTTGCAGGATCTTAAGATATTGAAATGTAACACAGTATTTATTACGTAGGCGTGACTCATTTGGATTCTGACCATGTCTGATTTGTAATTACCACAATACCTTGAAGTAATTTAACATCAAAGCTGTTTGAACAACCCAGGAGCAATAAATATCCCATATACTCCCCCTTTAAATTACACACGATTACTTGTAACACATCTAAATCATAGCCATGGAAAATGTGTTAATGCAGTTTTGGTTGAGGGAGACGACCACCCCTTCGCTGAAGTTCATTCTTCAGAAGAAGGGAGTTTCCTGGCCTCAGCCTTCACAAAACTTGCTCAGCTTACCAGGACCTAAGCCCCATTCCATGTGCAAAGTTTCTCGAGATACATTTCTAGACAAACATTTATGCTCACATTCACAGCTCTGCACTATTACGAATCTTCATTAAACCTAACATGCATTATTTTAGAATGTGGGAGGAAGCCAGTGTCCCTGGAGAAAATCCATACAAGCACATGATGAGTTTTTGGTCCCATGCAACCATTCAATATTGATGCGGTACACCGAGTTGCTTTTAACTTATTATGCAGATATAATGCATATTATATGTGCTCTCTGCAGCTTGAGGAAATCCATTGAATTCTCCAAGGGAGGTGTGGCAATAAACACCCACCTCCTTCCCCACTTCGACTGACTATTGGTTTATTTTGACTGTCGCCCCTTTTCGCCACTGGACGGTTGCTGAATTTCATTGACGTTTCACAGTCCAGTCGCAAGTGCAGCCTGACAATGTGTGTGTGTGTGTGCATGAATGTGTACTCAGCTGCTTCGACTTGGCCCTTATATACTATATTTTGGAACATCTGTGTTTTGCTTCAGTTATCATGACAAACCCTGTAAAGCTTGATATGCAGTTCTGACGACGATTTTTAGTGCCAGTCCCTGCCCTTTGCTTAGATCGCTGTGACAACCTCATTCTGCATCGGAGGTCTTTCATCTTCAGATAACGTGCATATATTATTTTACAGCATATTAAAGTAGAGAGGCGATATTTGCCATTTTTTAATTCATCGGTTGATACCTGTGTTTAGTAGCGCCGATTTAAAGTTGCATGGCAACACATCTTAATCAATCAATTAATTAATCAATCATGACTGGGCTAGACCCCGAATTACAACGCGTCATCTTGCCAAGGACATTCACAGAAGTGTATGCTTTCAAAAATTTGGGAACTTATCTGTCCTGATTGTACCACGGACTACCAAGTGAGGTCCATAGAGACCTTCTTGGATGACTTTGCTGTGGAAGAACTTGACCTTAACTGCTTTTAAAACAAGAACAGAAAAAGTGATACACGCCAGCATGTTGGAGAAAGAACGGAAACTGTCACTGGTGCAAACGGCGATAACGCCTCATTTCATTCTACTGGTACTTATCTGCTTAAGCAGAGGTATGATAGCATTGTTGGGAATTTTTAGCAGTCAGACTAAAGCGGGGGTTTATATTGACCAGCCAATAAAAGTGAATTCCCTGTTGAATTTCTAGATGCGACAAAGCATCCCCAATGACTACCCCTGAAATCCTCCCCCAAATGCCCAAATAGTGATCAGCTCATTTATCATCTACCTACAGTGCGGAGACAGCATACAAATGAGGGAGAAGGCTCTCTTTGTGTGTGTTTCATGCTACAATCAAGACTGCTGGGAGAAGGAAATAGAAGAAGAAGAAGGAAGGCAGGTGCATATGTGTAATCGTCCTAAGGACTTAAACCCATGTCAGTCAGATATTACACACTTTGACTGGAATTAATGACAGGGACGGTATTTTTTTTGGAGTTATTTTTTAAAATAATGACAAATGAAGAAGAAATGAGCTGCAGTTGTATGAAGGGCAACAGGTGGGCACTGGTTTACTGTGCCTTCTTACGTCAAGTGTCACTATATAGATGGCAGGGATATACTTCTTTTATTTGTTTCTTTGTGTTACATTGGGGAAAATCGGAGGTCTCTCTTGAATGTTTTATTCAATTGGATGATCCCTTCAACCACTAATTGAGCCACGCGTCTATTAGAGCAGAGGCTACTATTTGAGGATATGAACTATGTTGAGCACTCCGAATAGCCACAAGCCACTTTCCTTCCATGGCTCAGACTCTCACTTATGGAAATTTATGATACTGAGGCACAGCAGGAAATTAGCCAACAGAAAGGGCACTTTTGCAAACTGTCCTCTGACACACCACCCACACAGTCCTAAATCGGGGTGTTATCCCCACTCATAAATCAACAAGGTCATTAAATCAAACAGCAGACATCCCATCTGCCCTTTTTCATCGCAGCGGTTTGTCTTCATCTTTATTCAATTAGAAGGATTATTGGCCCAGTATGACACGTTGATATTCTGACTGAAATGTCAGCGTGTGACCAAGACAGGAGATCAGGAGGCTGATGTTTACAATGACCACGTACTGATAAGGGACTACTTTCTGCTGATTCACCTGTTGTCATGAGCTCGGCAGAGCAAATGAACCCAGAACTACTCAGTCACAATTCTTCACAAAAACGTCCATATATATATTAACTTGTGTAGTATTTCCACGACCATTCTACCTCACCTACTTGTGGAAACTAGTGCGCTCAACTCCTATTTCTCAGCCCTAAACTTGCATGGATGGGAAGAATGTATTTGCTTTTTGTAATTATCACAACAAAAAATAGACCAAATTTTATTGTTGAGTGAATAAAGGGTTAGTTTCTTTTTGCATTTTTAATTTTAATGTGTGCCCAATGATTGGCTGGCAAGCAGTTCAGGTTGTCCCCCGCCCGCTACCTGATGTCTGCTGGGATAGGCTCCAGTTTGCCTGTGCGGAAAAGCGGTATGGATAATGGATAGATGGGCGTTCTCCCCTGAAATTGATTGACATTTTTCAGTTATACTGCAACAACGGAATACTGCATCTTAACATGGAAATACAATCTAATTGTGACAAAAAAAAAAGATTGCGTTATCTTATTATCTTGCTAACTTAAAAACGGTACCTCCCTTTTTGGCTTGAATCAGAAAATGGCAACCAGCTAAAAATGGCTGTTCTAGACATTTCTGGGACAAGTCAGGCCCCCCCTGGGCAGATTCAACCTTTTCACACATTTGAAAATCTGTGCTACACTGCCAGAAAGCATATTGTCAAAATTGCCATGGCCCCCTGCTGAAGTAGGCTTTTAGGTTTTTCTGAAGAGACACAGGGCCCCTGAAACTAGAACTAACCTTTTAGTGACCATACAGGTCAAAACTGCGGGCAATCTTTGCCGGAATACATGAATTGTAACACGATTGAAATGGGACTTTGCTTATGCAGAACACCAATTACGTCTGGTCTCATTCAATAAAACAAACATTAAAACCCAAAAACATTATAAGCATTTAAAAATCACAGAATGAGCAATAGGCCATTTGTTGTTGTTTTTGATACTCTATTCTGGATCTGTTCATATATTAGGATTATGCCTTTAATAGTGAAGGGAGGTCAGATGGATATTGATTTGGAGTAAACATGTCCATGGGGATACGTTGGGTTTCATCATATCATTGTATTCTTATTCCACAGCATGTGATACCATCTGTGGAATGTGAATTTGTGAATACTAGGTTGCCTTTTTTTGTTTGCTTGTCTTTTAGAAATGATGCTCTTATAAACTTGAAGAGAATTATGCAATATGTCAATTGTGTTGAGTTTGTACAGGCTAGCTGTAATGTGTTTTGCGTTTAAACCTATGCAGTCGCAGATTCACAAACTATAACTATACCGGTAAATTTGTTCCTAATTTGTTTTGCATCTAGTGAGCTATAAAACGAGGCCTTTATTCTGCACATGCATAATGTTTCTTTCTTGTGTCCTTGTTATGTCATTTGCAAGGATCAAAGCCTGCATTTGAAGCCATATTTATTCCGCAATGAGTCAGATCTTCTGTCAGAGCTCTGATGGTCCCAATTTGTGTAGAATTGGCCACAAATTCAGTTTACGGGTGTGCTAAATAGGGTGAAAAATCATTAATTAATCATTGGTCTTGGGAGAAAATATGTTCCTCACATTTCCAAGCGTAAATATGGTCGACCTATTTGTTTTCACATTGTGGGCACTGTTATGGCAATTATTAACGTGATTATAGGCTTCATATGGAGAAAAACACTGTTGATTGGATTAGCTGTCAAGTTGCAGACATTTGGTCTACTCTGAAACAAAGACAGCTGTTACTGCAGTCTATCTGTGAATGACAAGAAAATGGGCTTAAGCCAACAAGTCAGACAAGGCCAATCGTACTTAAAGCTGAATGGAAAAAGGTTAATGTGAAGCATCAAGTCAATATGATTCTTAATATAGATTGGGTGCAACAGAAATGTCACAGCATCTTTTGGGTGTACAAAGTCTAGCTACAATCTTCTCTTCGATAACGTCACCATTACCGCACCACTGTACAGGAAAAAAAAAGCTGCTTTGCACCGCCTCTGTACGCAGGCTAATCTATAATGATGGATCTGAAATGTACATAGTTCCATTTTCTTCAGTAAGAGAAGAAGAGGGCAGACAAACGTCTTTGCAGTCTGTTATTAGCATAATTGCATCATTAAGTGGGAATCCCTTTCACTCTTTGAAAGAGATGGTGGCTGGTCCTAGTTAAGAGAAAGACTCCACAAGCCGAGGTTTGTAATGAGTGCCTGCTTCCTTATTAGTGCAAGATCCCTACGGGGCTTCTCCTCTGAATACATGGGGGGTACGATGCCTGTGAATGACAAATCTATGGTGTTTGGTGGAGTGGAGGCATTCAGGTGAAAGTTATTACACTTTTCTTCCCACACTCAGCTGCATTATTCAGCTTTAGTGTTCCCCCCCACAGGGACACTCCAAGGTCGATTGTATCTCTACGAGCAAAGCGGTTCGCTGGTTTCTAAACTTGGGTTTGAAGAACCCTTCCCAAACTGCTCTCTCCTCCAATAATGAGGACCCTTTCAGAGAAATCCTGCCAGGTTTTGCTCTGAAACAAGAGAAGACTATGGGAAATGGTTGACTGAATGTGTGTTTAGAAGTGTGGGGTTGGTCTTGAATTGGCAACGGAATGACAAGTGTGAAAGGTGGTTTTATTTAAGCCAAGTAAGAAGGCAGTGCACTTTTCACAGGTGTTATTCAAGAAACAGAAAAGGAATTTGTAGGATTCCAACTGTTACGACTTAATTTGCATCAAATTCAAATTCAAAGCACAAAAAGGAGTTGTATAAAAATTCATTCACTTTTTATTCATTCATTTTTGGGGTCTTGCTAAGTTACATGGACAGCAGATTTGTGAGGGTGATATGATGACAAAAGTGGAGTCTTTTTTATTTTTTTATTTAAAATTTGTATCTCAACCTTAGGTGCTCTTTTGGTTTAATAAAGCCTGTTTGATAGCTTAATTCGTATCGAGTTTATTCTGGGTTTTACCATTTGGAGTATTTGTCACCTCATACTGGCTCTCAACATGTTTGCAGTATCAACAACAGACTGCAAGAAAACATGCCAAAGCCTTCCTAAGAAGAATAAAATGCGTGATAATTTCCTTGTCTGCTCTTGGCTAAATGTAATAATGGATATTGAGCGATGAAAGGATTCTCGCTGGACCAACAGAGCATTTCTTTAAAGGTCTGGACAAGACTCCGTAGTAAAATGAGCGGTAAATACTTTAGCCAATGGTAGGTGACACCTGGTTTCTATATACACACAACACAAAGTTCACTGACCAGTTGAGAAAAGGAAAGGCAATTTGGAAAAAAAAATGAAAAATGAAGCAGCTTTATTAATTTCCTCTAATTTTCCTGCAACAGCAAAAAATATTTCCTAATCCCTTAGTTGACCACACATTCGCAAATGATCCCAAGATTGTAATGCTTGTCTGAAACACCAGATGTGGCCATTTTTTAAATAAACAAAATAGTCTTACGAGGTAGACATTTTGAGAAGTAAAATTATTCACATTGGCTCTGAGTTTGTCATACAGTCTTCTGCGTAGTATCAAACACCGACAGGCGAGACGCACAAATGCGTTTCAAATGAGCGATGCCCACATGGGAGCACGCATGGAAAAGTAAAAACAGTACACTAAAAGCTTTGTGTGCTTGTTTTGGATTCTGTGATGAATGTTATAAAAGTGTGCCTTTCAAAACATTTTAACAAGGTGTGGTGGGAAACCATAACACCATTGAAAACCACATAACATAATTTATCATTCTTTTTAACTCTTTAGTGACATATTGTTTCATCACTTTTATGTAATGGCATAAAGGATGTAACAAAGAATACACATGGGGGTTTTGACCCAAAGTGGTCTTTATTATGAGTATTAATATATTCTAAATATCTTTTTAAATGGGTGGAGTAGTGTTCAAAACGAAAAACTAAACTGAGCAGGAAAACAATACATGGCCTAACATTATGGACTAGATCAACCAAACAGGCGGGGCTGAAGAGGAGGGGGTGAGACAAAGCAGCTCAGTGCCATCATGTCCTGGATTTACACAGAAGCTCAAAAAATTCAGATTTAGTGCCTCTATCCAATTTCTGTGATCGTTTTACATTCAGTACATTTAATGGGAACTGACAGTGGGCTGCACTATGCTTCATGGGTTTTGGATCCCTGTGTCCATTAACAAGTTAAATGGTATAGAAAAGGATAGCTAGAGTTCCTGAATACGATAATAACTTTTTTCATTTAAATCAAATAATGTGTAATATTATTCACGCTCAGTAAATGATTCATCAACTTTGTCCATTCTTAGTTCATCCCCCCCCAAAAAAAAACCCACTACATTCACTTTTTTTCCCCCGCTTCCATGGTTAGTATCTAAATCTAAAGTGGGCTATTCATGTCGTATGAATCTAGAACAAGTATGAAAACTCCAGCCTCAGCATATTAGAGAAATGTCTCGTATTTTCATACATGCGCCACACACGGAGGGTTAATGTCCTGTGAAATAATATTAGCACACCACAGCCAGGCTTGTCATTACGTTGTATTTATGTAACGGAGAAAACTTGATGCAAGCGTTCTCCAACTTATCCGTTTAACGTTTGAAGCATCAGGGGCACTGACATGTTTACATTACTCTGTCCATTAGCTCAAGAATTATGAGCCGGAGCGACATTCATCCCAACAGTCTGTTGTAGTGCTTTCTCACTGATATACGCCACACCAATCACAGGCTAGACTGAAATACTGATACATCCAACACTGATGAATCTAGACCATCACCCACATCCTCAACTCTATATTTGGTATGATAAAAATGAGCTTTAGCAAAGAAGATCCATTCCACTGGTTTAATGCTCATAACAAATGAAGCATCCTGCCCACTGGGAGCTTTTTGGGCTCAGATAAGATGCATTTATTTCCCCTGCTTGGTGCAAAGCCATGGACATCTGTTGAACCTGATTATTAAAGCAGACCTTTTTTTTTTCATATGTTGTCAGTTCGTTCCACTCGTGCGGACCTTTTGGGATTGTTTATCAAAAAGTGCACATGCTGTGAAAGAAACTATTCATAGAGAGGATGCTCGTGATCGGACGCAGATGGAAGCGTGTGATATTTTTTGATGATGTCAGTTAACATAGGGCAGACAGGTGCTGAGTAAGCAGCACTCTGAGGGATGACAAAGTCTAGCGAGCTTTCTTTTGGAGCACATCAGCTGGAAATAGAACCATCTGGAACATATGTACGTATTATGTAAGCACAAAACTTTCAGACCACAACAGTACTTGTTTATTCCTAGATATTCTCAAGAGGTTAGTGTCCTATTTTTATCTCAGACCCCAAATGTCTTCAAACTTTTTTTATATTTACAGTCTCCACTTGAGCTAAGACCGATTTTAAATATGTTAAGATGCCCCAGGACTTCCTAAACAAATGCTACGCTCACATGCCTCGCATAAACACCACCTCAAAATAATTTAACATGGGGCCATAAAGTTATGTATGAAGGCCAAGCAAGACCTACCGAAAGTCGGCTAGGAAATTCTTTGGAGACGAGGTATAATCCTGTGGGATATACCAGCACCAATTCAATATTTTGTCAACCTAAACAAATTGGTTAAAGTCTTAAACTTTAGGGATTATAACAGCAATGTATGTTGGCTCGTAACCGGCAAAGAACAGTAGAAGATGTCATGTAGCATACAACATCACTCCTGCTCAAATAACATTTGTACTGCTGTGCTGAGCTTGGTGTCACAACTGCCTTTATAACAAATATCACCCATAACGCTGAATGATGGAAATATCAAGACTGAAGCGACTGTTTTGGAATCCACAAAGCGGCATATGGCCGAAATGTCACACATAGGCAGGCTGGGGAAAGCTGCATAAACTAGGTAAATGCTAGTTTGACGTTTTAGCAGGACAAACATTTTTATTAGTATTTTTATGTTTTGTTGTTGTTTTGCAGGCAGTGCATGATATCCGTTCTGCATTTTTTTTCCCCAAAATACCACAGTTTTGATTTCCCAGTAACTGAGTTGCCAGAGTTTGCCAGTCAAAAACAATACTCCACATTGGCATGCCGAACATTAATTTAGTTGCATTTATACTCCGGTAAACGTTCAATAAACCCCTTTGCACGGGTTTATCACTGTACAGAAAAGGAAATATTTTCCTTGTTATTGTTTGTATTTTAAGGCTCATCCGTGGCCATAAAAACAGTTCATAATTTCCAAATTACTGTGGCAAAAAAAAAAAAAAACACGTTTCTTTTTTGCCTGTTAGCTCAGGTTTTGCATATCTGCTGTAAAGGCCAGGTAGCTTCAAATCCCACTTGCAATACATTATTGTGCTAATCACCAAGTCAGTCCAATGTGGCCCACAGATGTTCATTTGAAGGGTCATTTCTGTTGATGTATTAAGTTCAAGGTGATGACCCAACAGTTATTTATGATCTTCTGGGAATTCCAGGAAACTGGTGAGCATTTAATAGCCTGGAAAATTTGTCAGTACTCACAGACCACTGGACATGCTTGTCTGGCCAAAGGTCTTGCAGCCAGTGTCCACACTATTGAGTTTGTTTTATGAGAGTGAGTGATTTGCCTAATTGGCAAAATCAATCATTTCCAGTCTCATTCAAGTGCATTTGTTATGCATGTGTTTGTCAAGCAGCCATTGAAACCATTATCAGCCCTGTCTTTATGACGCTTTGTGTTTCCACCAAATAAAAAGAGCTGCTTTGTGGGTCAAGACCTACTGTTGGCCATTACCGAGCACAATGAAAACCACATAATGGGGTTCTTTGTCCTGGAGCTTGTTGTTTTGTTTCATTTCTGTTTGGAAAAAGCAAAGTAAACTTTCATCATTGGGTTAATTAAATCTGATTATATTATGTATGAATCACAGCAAAGGACAATATTAAGGCTGAAATATACCACAATACAGAGACTTGTGCGTTGACGGTGTGAAGCAGAAAATAACCAAATCACAGAATTGGGTGATGCCGCAAAAGTAAAACCCCAAATTATCCATTTGCGATTGACTACATCCAAACTATTCTATATGGAATATCCTGTTCTTTTTGTGAGCTAAAATACGTTAAACTTAAGTAATTCAGGTTTTTATTATAGCAGCATTCATGGGAGGGAGTCATACAGGAAAAAAAAAAAAAATCTATTTTTTTAACTTGAGTTGTATTGAAGCAACACAGCAAATTTGACAAACAATTACTGATCTTCCATCAAAAACCTTTATTAGACCTGTCATGAACCCTCTTGTGTGTCCTAAAGAATGTCCTGTGCCAGTGTCAAAGCTAGAATAACAGCCTGTCCAGTCACAGCTACCACAGGGAGATATGCTTTGGGGGCACAACTAAGAAAAGTGTGTGTGTGTGTGTGTCACACTTGACTAACCAAACCTCCCTGATATGAGGCCTATGGCTCACTCCATGCTCAAGAATGGTGTCCCATTTCTGTTGTTGGAGGAGTTTTTCAAAGAAAGTGTCCGGAGTGGTTAACGTTTTACCGGTGTCTCGCATCGGGGCGTAATAAGGCCCTGGCAGACCTGACTGGGGTGTCCACCTCGTGGATTTGCATGATTGATGCAGCCGGTGTTTGAGTGGGACAGGTCGCCAGCTCTAATGGCTCTCTGAGGAACTTAATCAGCAAGTCTCTCAGCTTTGAGGAGAAAAAACACTATAGCTTGAGGGGAGTCCATACAAAGAAACGCTTGATTTGCGGCACTCTTACTCACAGCAAGAAGTCTCTATAGCAAGATAATGAGCTTAATCAAGAGCGAGACACGAACGCTCCTGTGGTGAAGTCTTATGTAAGGTGTGCGGTTTCTTGATCAAACCACACATTCAAGGTTTGGACAGTTAAAATATGAAGTCCTTCATTGCAATTGCACTTTTGTGTCCTAGCATCAGAGCAACTCATAAAAGTGACAGAATAAATACATAACACAGTAAAATATAGCATTTCTAACAAGTGGGTTCTTATGTTTCCGGGCATAAAATACTACAAGTGGGAACAAGGGAAAAAAGCTGTTTTCTGAGTAAAGACGGCAGTGATTACATTTGTACTTAAATTATTATGATTTATGTGGTGGCAAACAGAAAAGCAAAGCAATACACGTTGACATACTTGGCTAAAAATAACAACCTGTAGACAAGCAGATATTATGAACTACAAAAAAGAACAAAATATGAACTACAAAAGTCATGTATTGCAAATAAAATTCAAGGTTGACAGCACAAACATGCTGTTGCACTAACTGGAATAGATATTAACGTGAAGCCCCATGAAGTATAAAATGGTGTGTTGACTTTTTTATGTCCTTTTTTCTGTTGTTCTATCCAACAATTCCGTCGACGTGGCCAATGAAAATGACAAGACCCTGTGTCCAAGCTGTAGGGTTTCTACTAGTAATATCTCCTGCAGCAATCAGCACAATGTAACAGTATAAACACAGAAAGCTAGAAAACAACCTAGTGCATGTGAATTGAGTGATAATGGCCTAGATATATATCACATTAAAATAGGTCAACCAAAAGCTTACTGTATGTAAGCTAATAGCAAGAATCCACATGTAAAATATGCTCATTACGTACTGGAGAAAATATACTGTAGGAATAACTAATCACGTTGTATGATTTTTTCAAGTATATATTTGTAAGGGAAACATACATTTCAACCATATAAGCTAAATTTGTTTTATCGTGGAGGGGATCTACTCATGAGCACTGTTGCTGTCAGTGTGTGTTAAATCATCCGAAAAGACCCCTTACAGGTCAGATGAGTCATTTCTTCACATCACAATGAGGATCTTCAAGTCTTCCTCAAAGGAACGTCAACCTTCTGTGGATTGCGTTCGAACCAGTTGGACATATCGGAATGGTCCCATACTAGTGTTTTTCCTAATGTGCATGCAATGGCATTTGAGATCCTGAATGGAAAGCCAGCTGTCTGGAGAAGCGCTTGTTGTTTTGACAGCACACTTTTGGATGTTCACATCCCCTTCGCTGTCTCTGGAACTAATCAGTCCTGACATGGTGTTATGCACTGGACCAGCTGCAAAAAAAGTGTTCAGAAGGCCTCAAGGGTTATGCTGGTAATAGCGTTCTATAAATCTTCAGGTGTGGCCATCCCGAGAGATCTGTGAATCTCGGTGGTGCCAGACTCCTTCTTTGGATCAACTTTGTAGATCCCTGTGCAAGATCATACTACATCATATTCTTTGGATCAACTTTGTAGATCCCTGTGCAAGATCATATTCTCACTGTGGGAGCCAGTGTTGGTAAACGAGATATTGTGCAAGTTGCTTTTTCTTATACTCAACTCATGAAAATCCACAAGTAGGCTCACAGCATAAGTCATATTTACAATCTGACATCTTAGATCACTAAAATAAATTTCAGGACATAGAAAAATACTTCAATAACATGATGCAAAAAATTCCACATCATGCTTCTTCTATCAAGCAATAACATTGGATACATACTTACATAGTCGTGTAATGTTGAAAATGTATCGAACACTGGTTCAGATCATTGCACTGATAGTCCATCAGACAATATCAAATACGATCTACCTGATGAAACTAGGCAGCTGTGAAAAAAATTCCTTTTGGATTTCTAACCTTTGGTTGAACTTTGACTGCTGCATACTTTCAGTAAAGACTTTGCACGCTTAATATAATTCTTTTGAAGACAAAATACTATATTTATAAGAAGTGCCCAGATGTCATTTTTCAAGACATTTGTGCATCAACACTTCTTTAGATGGTCAAACCTGAGAAATGTCTGCTGAAGGGATGTTATCAATGATCCTTGATTTATCATAATTGCTTCAATTCAAAGCAAACCTCTATTGGTAACATGTGTTGGAATAAGTAGTGAGGCACATGAGGGTGAACATTTTCTTGTTTTTAAACTACAGAAAATAGAAATCACTGTGGCACCTATCGCTAACCTAATATGAAGCAAACATGATTTATGTGGACATAAAATGGAATTGCTTTTCCCTGAGTGGAAAAATACATTTTAATAAGGATGTGTTTAAGTGTATGAAGTGCGCAACAATAAAAAGTTAGAATGTGCTTCCGAATTAAATTGTTTCGTGAAAGTATATTCAGAACTGTAATCCTCATTTAGTGTTGTAATGGTAATAGTGACCCTTCTATTGGTGTTCCGTTTCTCAACGTGAAAACAGAAACATGAGTTCAACATCATTCATTCGTCATGATTTTTTTTTTTTTAAGTCCTCTGTTGGGTGGCGAAGCATCTGCATTATGTATACATCGGGAATCATTCTTCACCTGCTTTTACATTTATTCTGGGAAATCTCAAACTCCAAGTAAACACACATTTCTCTAATAAAGAACACAACTGCCACTGGACAGTTTAAGCAGCTTCTGTGTATTCTACAACAGGAAGTACAAGCAGCGCCATGAGGTCGTACCTGGACTATACTGTACGCCATATGTGGACATGCGCTACCCTCCACACATGGAAATGTTTACATGTCTTCTTTGATGCACAGAGATCAAAGCTGAGTACATCCATTACCATTATTTTTATGACAGGCTTTAACAAATTTGCAATGGAGGCAGTCTTAAATGCGGTGTAAAAGCTGTTGCACAGCCTGCAGTACTACCCAAATAATTTTGGCAGACAAGAAAGCGGGTGTGAAATGTCACTTAATTACAAAAAGAAAAATCCCTGGTGTAAATTGGACCCCAAAGCAAACAAATCCATTCAAATGCATGATAGCATAAATTTATTAGGGGAAAGAAAAGCAACATCAGGGAAAAGTTCTGTTCAAACATTAAAAAAAAAAAAAATTACAAATATCAATATTATATACAACAGCTTTCAAAAATAAATCTATAATTTAGCTCTGTGAAGAATTGTTTCTGCAACAACTCAATGCTTGAGATTCCTGAGCTGAGCCACAGAGTGGGACACTTGACTCAAGCAATTAGCAGTTTGCTCAAAAACACACTACGTAACACTGAAACACACATTGTGGAGTGTCTGAAGTTGGGAAGGAATGTGAATGGAAATGTACTGTACCGGTATTACACGCGTGACTAATCACCAAAAAGACATGAGCAAGTTCAGATACCACATTCAAAACTGCACTATTTATCAAAGTCGTACTTCAAATGAATGTCAAGACTTAATCCATGTAAGAAAACACAAACACTTTCTTCATTAAGCATGTAAAACACAGTGCCAGCTGGTTCCGTTGCTGTGGTAACACAACACAATAACTTACAAAGTAATGGCCACTTTCCACTGCACGGTACCTACTTGGCTCAAGGTGCAATAAATTGTGTCTCTGTGGCCAACATGGCAAGAATAAAAAAAACACCTTGTTCTCTTATTGTTGTCTATTAGCATGTCTTGTTCTGACTGGTGTGTCCAATAAGCATGTTGTTCACAATTTCCTGAAGTATTGTTTTGAAATCGGAAAACGAATTGCACTAATCCACGTGGTGGGATGCAGTAAAAAAAAAAAGTGGCTCCCTCAATGATGACAACTCGTAAATATCACCGATTCTGTACGTTGTTTTCATCTCCAGAAATTGCGTTTTCACTTAATTTAGGCTGACAACAGCAACTATGTTAATGACACAAAATGTACGACATGACACATTGAGACTAACACCAGAAAGAGGAGAAAAACAAATGTAGTGAGGCAAACTAACATATCTCTCACTCTTTGCCGGACTACATTTTTCTTTTTTATTTCTTTTTAAAATACACACTGGGTATAATATATTAGGATTCATTTTATAAAAACACATCAAATTAGTTTAGTGCAATGCAAAAAACGGGGATAAAAACATCTCTTCAGTCTTTGCATCCTTAAATGTAGAAAAGGTCAGCATGGCTATAGATAGCTTTTGTATTTGGCTAGAACATCTCCTTCACTCATTGACGTATTAAATAAAAGCGTGTGACATGTATGACAAGTGGTGACACCCGCACTCCCATACCAGTCCTTAAATTGTTTACAACTTCCATAGGAAGGTAATTTATTTTTCCATTGATAGCTTCCTACTTGTTCTACAAAATCTTCATTCCCGTAGAAGCGCCGACATGACACTTGCACCGCTTCGAAAAAGTCTCAGAAGGCATAATAAATATCACAGGTCCAAGTTCTTTCTCGTTTCCATTTTCAGGCCAAGTGTGTAAACTGTAATTGGCTACAAATATAGTACTTTCTTAAACTCTTGGAGCCTTTGTTGTGCTGCGAGAGCAAATAAATTAATTCCCTTTTCAAGTCTCAAATATTCCAGCTACCTTATTTCTTTATAATATTTCCTTTCAAATTGAATCTAATCTTTTATTGGTTATTGATGTATTGGGTGGCATTCTGAATACCGTACGGTCTTGTCCAACATTTCAGGATGGAAGCTCATTCCTACCTTCATTTCAAGTGCTCTTGTTAGAAAAAAGGAGCTACAATCACACCAAACTTGGGACACTTTTGTCAAAAGTTAAGGTGTGTGCAGGAGCAGTGACATGGGCGCCGAAGCACCATCAGGACCTCTCTGTATTTGCAAACATCCTCCCTGAGTCTCTTTCATGTCAACAAGCTGAGCGTGAATGTCATCCTTTCGCCAAGGAGGCAGTCCACAGGAGTTTAAGGGCTCGTGGTCTTGAGGCCTTGTTTCTCCATGATGTTCCACAGCTTTCGCAAATTGGACTGGGTGATGGTGTCATCCGGTTTGAGGCGCAGCGCTCGGAGGTAATTAGCTTCAGCTTCTTGAAGTTTCCCATTGAGGTGGAGGATTGCTCCCAAGTTCATCAAGGCTGCAGGATACTACAAGACAACAACAGAGGAGATTTCGGATGCAAGTGTGCATAGTTATGGAGGAGCGCCATTTTCACATTTCTGCAGGCATGCCATATTGGGTTCATGTCTGGGCCACTCAAGGACTCTGAGTATCAGAGTTTTTTCACCAGTCTTAAATCCATAGGTCACTTGAAGAGCTTTTCATCAAGGATCTGTCTTTGCACAGTTGGGATACCACTGACCAGGTTCATGGTTGCCTCCAGATAACATTGTTGATGAGCTGTGAGTGGCAACTGTGCCCCACCCGAAGACCCTATTTAGACTTTGTGTCAGCAATTGAAAGAGGAAACTAGGACAAACCAGAGCATCAGGAGAAAGCCTGTTTTTGACATACATGCAGGTACGCTAAGTTGGCAAAGCTAACTGCTTTTGTAAACTAGCGACGCTCTGTTTGCAGCAATGCTGGTGAAAGCAGTGCACTTCAGTGGTGGTACGCTTTGAACTCCGGAAGCTGCTAAAAGAGTTTATTAGGAAAAGTCTTTCTGGCAGATGAATTAAGCGCTAAAAGAAACCTTTGCTAGGTGTCAGGTATGTTTAACCAAGATATATAGAAGCTTTAATATAACAATTATAATAAAATATATATACGTGTGTGTGTATGTGTGCGTGCGTGAGTGCATGTGTGCACACACACACACACACACACACACACACACACACACACACACGTTTAAACGTATGCATACATATATACACATATACATATATAAACATGAACGAATTAAGTAACAAATAGCAGTCAGCAGGGAATAAACCAAATATGGATTTTTTTTCTTCCAAAGATAACAGAAAAAGTCTTTTGGAGAGCAGATCAAGCCCTAAGTTAAATTCCCCCTCGATTCAAAGGTAAAACCTTTAAGCAAAGCTCAGCCAAAAGTCTTCCGCGCTCTGTATCATTCATAGGAGTAAGACGTCTGATTTATATCCATACTCCTGCATTTTTCCTCTTGCCCTGTAGCAGCACATGCGGTATTCCGCAAATGTCCCTTGTCAAAAAGCCTTCATTTTTTTCCCCTCATTTCCTGCAGCTCTGCAACCACTCTTACCTCCCAATCCTCCCCCCAAAACCATCATATAAGCAGCAAAGGCAGAGCCAGATGTGCAGCGCATTAGCCTGCTCTGTACAGCAACATGTGTTCCATGTAAAGTCCGAGTGTGAAATTCAGTTGGGCAATCATTGGCTCAAATAGTGCAGGTAGCTATTAAGATAAAGAATCCCATGATGAGATAGGACACATCAAAGGGGAGATGAAGAGCCATGCAAAGCAAGCATCAGATATGACTAAACTTGCCTCGCGAGAGGCAAAGGCATGACTTTATATGGAGGGAATTGTCCCGCAGACATTGGTTTTTAATACAAAACACTAGTACGTTTGAGTAATTCATGAAACAACAGAAGATGGACAGGGTACGAGGCCTGAGTCAAGACACACTGAAGTGTTAACAAGATGGGGTACACTAGTGATCATGTCATTCTTATAATCCTTGTCTTCTTTACGCTTACAGACCATTTTTTATTTAGAAAACATTACATTTTATCATTAGAAATCTGAAATGTTTTCCTGCCAATATAGACTGAATATTACTACTCAACCCCTCTCTTTGTAGTCCAGGTGTATTTAGCATAAGTGTTTGCTTTTCAAGCTGGTAATGGACCAATAAACCTCCAGTCTGAGTAAAATCCCTAATTTTGCAGAGATTCACTGATAATGAAGGCACATTGAACAGTATGTGATAACCCAGTTGTAATGGTAATACTAATGATTCGCCATAGGCTGCACTTACGTTGGGTCTCAGGCTTGCTGCTTGTCCGTAATACTTCTCAGCTGCTGCATTCAGGCTGGCTTGTCTAAAAAAGGAAACAGAAAGAAGCGATCATGACACATCTTTATTGCGAACATACACAAAGGAAGGCTTCAACCTGCTGCTTATGGTTTGTATGGGTGTCACTGAAAAAATAATGGAGTTGACAACATGAGGGAAGACAATACCCCATTCATTCACCTGAATTATTTCTCACTTAATAGCATATTTCTACATGATTGGATCCTTGCTTTGATAACTGAGTAGGACAATGCAAACACTTTTTTGTTAATTGAGTCGCGAAGTCCAGAATACAACTTCACAGCGAAATGCGGAACCAGTGATGCTTACACTGTAAATTAATCTTTTTAGTTTTAAACTTTCAAACTTGTTCCTTATCAGCTGATGCCTAATATTACGTTGTCACTGTTACCCCATTTGTCTTGTTGCTAAAAGTCTGCTGAAGCACAAATTACAAAGGCCAACTGCATTATTTTCACTGATGGTAACAATTGCTCCATTGAAATGGGCTCTTTTGACAAAGTCAAGGACAGCAGGGCACAAGTGGCTGCTGGTGGAGCTCCTTTTTCTCTCATGATCAAAGAAAGCCAGCTTTCATGTTGGCTCTTGTGGTCCATTATAAGCTCACTGGTTTTTTAACATTCGAGGTAAAAGGGCATTTGACATTAACAATCATCAGTTTTCCATAAAAATCAACAGTGATGGATGTTTGGTTTTGTGCTTGGAAAAAAGAAAAAAATAATAACCTATTGTTATGTGTCTGATTACAGTGAAGTGAAATATGCAATTTTAAGCTATTTGGATGGAAGAAGCACATCTGGCCAAAATACCTTAAAAATGGGGGAAAACCAACAAATGTTTGTTCATTCTACCAGAAGGCTCAAATCGGGGCTTATGTCATGTCGGCCAAACTCATCCACAGATGCTTTGTTAGCTGGGGTCATGCTGGAACAAAAAAGTGCCTTCACTAAACTGCTCCCACAATGATGGAAGCATATTATTGGCCTAAAATGGAAACGAAATGAATCATACTTTTTTTAAAGTCTGCTAACGATGACGGAAGTGAGCATGCTGTAGATTTAAGATAGGGTTGCTTTACCACGGCCAAGCAATAAACTAATGTGCTAGCATTTTTCAAAAAGAATGTCCACGATAGAGCAATCCAGACAGGAGCAGGCAGACATGCTAGATTGTTATAAATGGGTGAGTTTTCCATCTAACCACAACCATATGTTTGTTTGCCATTATTTAGAAACTGATTTTTGAAAAAGGTGATGATTTCTTCTTTAACTCATCACTCTGTCTGGCAGAAATCAACTGGAAAGCTACCAAAAGAGCTCAGGAGCTTTGTAAGTCTGCCAAGCTGTGGTGAACAGAGGAATGTATGCGAGGGGTGGTTTCCAAACACACGAAGATCCTTTATTTAAACCTTAAGTAAAGAATAAGAAGAAAAAGAGACAAATGAACTGCTGGATAACTGATATTGTTGGGACATCTTGTTTTGCAGACAGTTTATCTCCCCAAGGCATGAACAAATCACAGAATTTCAAGCGTGGTAATGTTATTGATTGAGCTAAATGGCAGATGGACTTAAAATCAAAGTCATCCGATCATTTTTTAAATTCACCATTCGACTAAACATCGAAAACTCCATCATAAGAAATCTACGAGTACCTACAGTAGGAGCTGCAGTCATGATGTTTTGTGCTGGAACTGAGATCAACCAAAAGAAGCTCTTATTGGCATACCAAACATCATGCATGCTTGTAATTTTTCTAATATGCTGCTATTTGACATGGCAGACAAGGTCATAAAATATGTGTATTGCAAGTGTATTTTATTTTTTCTCTTGGGTGTGATTATAGTCTATCGTACAATATCACATCATTTGAGACACAAACTGAAAGGTACAGAACTTCATAATGTATTAAACAACATTAAACAGCCTACTTTTTAAAACTGACGCTGCCAAATAGCAGCAATTTACAAGAGGGAAGGAGAAAAAAACTTTTCGAACTTGTTGAAAGGAGACATGCAATTATTCGTTTGGTAGCTAAATGATCAGAAGCACACGAGAGTGCAATAAAAGACATTCACACATGTAAGCATCCTTTTGAGAAGTGTCTCTTCCCTTAAAAACCAGAGGCCTTTCCACGTCTGCACCCAACACAAACACATAAAGTGTGTGAGCTGTAGAGGAGTCAGGCACCAGGCCAGACAGGAAGAGGAAAACCTGACCATTGCTTAAAACTACTCTCTGGTAGCGAAGTCACATACATATAACTAAAGTAAACACAGTTAATGGCTTAGTCTGATTGAAACGGCTTTTACATTACAAAAAATGCCCTCATACCTAAATGAAAAACTCACACCTACGAGTAATTTGGAATGCTCAATCAGCCTCCCATGCATGTTTTCGAGATGTGGGAGGAAAAGCGGAGTGCCCGGAAAAAACCCCACGCAGCCACGGGGAGAACATACAAACTCTATACAGGGAGGGCCGGAGGTGGAACTGAACTCCTCCCTCTGAACTGTGAGGCGGACGTGCTAACCAGTGCTCTGCCGTACTGCCACAATAAAAAGAATAGATGAATCCTGGTTGTGAAAAGCACCGATAATGGATTTAGCATTTAAAATAAAGTCGAAAGTAAAACCAACACACTCACTCCAGTTTGCCGCCTTACTGGGCATCTACTGTATGTACACAAGGCACACAAAGTGAGACTTCCCTTTGACTCCCTATTCAAAGACAATTCATGTAATCCGGTTTAGGGATTTTCTCAAATTATAATCTAACATTGACTAACCATACTGAGAACCAACTATTTTGAAAGATATAGCAGAAGAACAAACTCAGTGAATGTGAGAATACAGTCAGTAAATCCAGATTTATTGGAACATGAATGTTCTGCACTGCAGGCAATAAAGTGCATGGGTAATATTCAACATTTTATAGTAGAGCGCAACCGATACATTTCCACCTAAAAAGGGCATAAAATATTTGACTTTTCTTGGTCAAATAAAATTTAGGATTAAAACCGTGTCTAGGCAGTTTATCACTGCCTTTCTATAATAACACAACCAAGGAAGCACATGTAGAATAATTACAGTAAATGGTATTTGGGGAGAGTGACATCTTGGATGAGAGCCCTGCTGCTGGTGCTGTTGTGTATACGTATGTATGAAACGTCTCTAGCAATGTGTAGATTTACTTATTTGCTACTATATTTAGTTACGTTGCTTTCTTTGCCAATTTCCATTCATCATACTGAATGTACCAGCCATTGAATATTTAAAAGGTTCCATTCAGAAGGACATAACAAACTACTGGTTTATCATGGATAATACAACTTCTGTTTTTTTTTTTTTCTCACAGTAAATAAAGCTTTCATTTCATTCAGCATCAAATCCCATTTGATGGCTTGCATTTAGAAAAGCAACAGAGAGCTGGTGGGCTACAAACACTTCATATTTCAGGCCCCTCAGTTGGACGTTGCTCTTTGATTTTGGAGTGGAAGCCAGTTCCCGCAAAGCAAGAGTGGCAGGGGAAAGTGGGAAAGCACGTATGAAAATATACAGCTGAAAAGCTCACTGAGCTCAGCTGGCAATGCGACCACAGAAGACGATTATAAAGTGGAGTCGAGTCAATTGTACTGGCTGGGGCGAAACTATCCAGACATGGCACACATCCCTCTTTTACAAACTGCCATCCCATTCAAATCAAGCAATAAAGTACACAGTTGAGATACCACAAACTAAACGAATTCTAATTCAAAACTTACCTGAGCATGTGAGCAGCACTGAAGACCACATCAAACTCCTCGCTGTCGAGTCGCGCCGCCTTCTGTGCCATCTCTGCCGCTTCCAGCAGGCGTGACTCTTCCAACAAGAACTGACCTGGAAGCCCAACAGAGAGTTGCATTGTTAGAATGCAAAGGGGAACTCTTGAGAGAAATAGAACTGGCATAATGGCACCCAAGGTGGAAGAACATTAACGAAAACAGGACACAAATGTAAATATTTTGACATTGCTCAGTCTGAACTGTTCAAATTAACATATTTGCTAACAGAGAACGTAACAAGTGTTGTGATTAGATATATAACTAAAGTTGTGTGGGAGAAGTTTTTGTGGGGACTCGTTGACTTCAGCTTTCCCAAAATACTCAATCAGGATGCTTAGTGGACTGGGAAATTATCAGAAAAGTGTGTATTGCTCAAAGCACACAGGCTTGGGGGGGGGAACCCTAAAAAAAACTTTCATAATATAATGCCACCGGACGCATTTATGGAAGGCCGCATTTTCGAAAGCCTATGTGAGCCTTTCCAGAATTCGGAAACTACATGCGGTCAAATTGCGCCGGAAGTGATGTTATGCAGCCGAAAAATGCATTCGATCATGCGGCCTTCCGATGATTTTGGATACAGCAAGTGTTGATGTTGTAAGCTCCTGCTGGTGCATTGTCCCCACAGTTTTGCAAGTGATTTACAAACTCGAGCCAGAAGGAAGTGCTGCGGAATTGATGAAGAAATTGGCTTTTTACTGGATTCTGTCATATTTTTCAGCGAAACGAGGTCATCAATAAATTAGAAACGGCTGTTGGTATAATGCTGTGCGTTCTACGCCTTTACAAACTACAAGCACATTAACAATCAGTGTTGATTTAATATCGCTATAACCCATCCGGTCAACTGAAACAGAACAATATCTTTGTAAATGCAGTGTTTTTGTACTGAGCATCATTGCATTGTCAGTGGTTATAATTTTGCAGCTTGTTGTCTAATCACAAGCCTATAGAAAAGAAATTGCGTTATCTCATGTGTTCTACCCTCGTCTTCTTTTGATCATTTGAGCTAATGACTCTGTTACTGTTCAGTATTCAATATTATTTTTAATATCACTGTTGATGTTCAGGAATTTACTGTCAAAAATGTAAACATAGTAAGAAATATTACTTTTTTTACAAACACATCCACAATAATAATAAATCAACTGACAATAAAATTAAGTTCATTTTGTTCAAATAAGATTCTGTCTGTCAACACACTGGCTTCCTGACTACAAAGACTAATACATAAGCTACTGCATATATGTGTATATTACTTGAGGATATGAGGCTGGGATCAAGATACGTCCAAATGAAGTCGAGAAAACAAACGGCTACTCACCATAATGCATGTAACAGTTGCCCTTTGTGGGATCCAGTTGGATAGCCTTCAAGAAGTACCTCTCTGCTTCTGATTTCTGCCCCTGAGACAGATTAACCACAGTGTCATTATCACTATTTCAAT